>NC_048222.1:73791626-73858521 GCF_002007445.2 Ailuropoda melanoleuca
TATATATATATATATATATATATATATATATATATACATACTAAACAGAACATACTCCTTAGGAATGTGTATTTGGAAAGGAAGACCATGAAGAAAAGTACCAAACTGTTTATAATATAGGACACACTAATGATTAACCCTTAGAGAGAGAGGACATTAAGACAGGGATGGAGCCAAGGGATAAGATGCCTGGGCTGATAGCAATGCTCTTGTTTCTTGGCCCAGACTGTAGCATATGAATGCTCATTTTATAATTCATATTTTATATATATGGATATGGGTATATATGTTATATTATAAATGTATACAAATAATACATGTAATATATTTATATGTTTTTCTGTATAAATTTTACCAAAAAATGGTTTTAATTAAGGAAGCTTGAAAGCCCATGGTGATGTATGCAGTACTAGAGAGCAGCGATCTTAACCTTTTATGTGTCACAGATCATTCTAGAAATCTGATAGAGCCTATAAACTCTTTTCTGAAGGCTTTTAAATTCATTAATAAAATGCACAGGACTAAAAAGGAAGTTAATTATGTTGGAATACAGTTGTCAAAATATTATAAAGGAATTTGTGATACAGTTACATATGTTTCTTTTTTAATCCCTAAATTATAAGACCTAACAGTGGATTAATAGCCATCAGAATTTCAAACTGGAAACACGTATATAGGATAAGCACACATACAGGATATTTAAGGATTTATGTAGCAACTGCAATGTGATGTAAAAGTGTGTAATTTCCATTGGTGACACAGTCATGAGAGTTAATACCACTGTGGTTTGTTTCCTTACATCCCTGTAATTGTATTAGTTAGAGTTTAATGAAAATAGGAATGTAATTTTTCTTTCAAATTTTTATTAGAAGCCTGGATTTCATGAAAAATATCCGTTGCAATCTGTCCTTTTGGTGACGGGACACTTTCCTGTGTTAGAGGACCTTCCCCAGTCTGATGGAGGCTTTACTTGATGTTTTGGTCAGAAGTAGTGCCAGAATGGAATCAAACTCATCAACAGTGTCCCAAAACAAAAAGAAAGCCTGATGGATGCAGTTGAATCTGACACTGGTTTTAACAAGTAGAATAAGTGATTCAGATAAAAACATCCCTTATCTGTATCTTGAACCACTCCAATTGCCTTCTTGATCCCCTTAAGACATAAATCTGGTGTCACGTAATGCATATTTCCATCACCAGTCCTTCTATTTAAAGAAACACTTTAACAATGTGTTTTGGAATTGATAAGTAATTAAGGGGGGAAAAGCATAAAAATATAAAAAGGTTAGCTCAAAATAAAATGTGGAAATAGATACAGAATGTATACTTTCAGAAAAAAATTTATAAAGAATCAAAGTAAATTTAGGGTGGAATCTGCTTGGTACTCTCAATAAAATGAAAATAGATTGTTAAAGAAGATACAAAATAACAGAAGACAATAGGGTGGTATGAAACAGGTTTAAAGAAACACAAAAATGTTACTGACCATTTTAGAATGTCATTATAACTAATAAATAGAACTGGTAACATTGCCAAAAATTCATTCTATGTTACAGAAAATAATTTTGAAAAACTTTCCCCAAAATAACAGGGGATAGTGACAAAAAAAGATAACAAGAAGGCCACACACTCAAGATATTTGATACAAATGATTTATATTTCTGAATTAGAAACCAGAGAAGTGGAACAGAATCAATTTTAAAATCTGCAATAATAGAAACATTCCCTGTACTAAAGAATCAAACCTTCAGTTTGAAAGACCTCACTGGCTAACAATCAAAATAATTTAAAGAAAACAACACCCAGGCATGATATGATGATTAGTTTTCATTTAGTAGCAACTCTAAAAACATTTAAGGGAAAATAAACCAATAATTTTTAAATGGTTATTTTACAACAACAACAAGCAAAATCAGGGTAGCCTCACTTTGAACACTATCAGTATCTACTTCTTGAGAAAATCATGAAATTAAAACTGTGAGTCAAGAAATCTAATCCAATTCAACCTATTCATGTTTTCTATTTAGAAATGGAAATAAATTCTTATAAATGCAACATAGAAATTTTCATGAAAGAAGAAAGAAGAAATGACTAATGGAAGTGACTTAGCAAATCAAGAGATTAAACAAAATAGAGTTGAAAAAGAGGGAAGTCATAGTTTTAAAGGAATTTTAGTGAGTGTTGAAACCATTAAAGAATTTTCTAATTAAAGTATTTGACTGATGTTTATGCATCTATTCCCCTACCATACACAAATACCAGATGACACATTCTAAGTAGCATATGTGCATGTGTTTGCATGTCTATATACATGTAATAATACATTTAATATTGAGGTATATATGTAATAAAATCATAGAGCACTACAAAAATAGTAAAGAACTTTTAGAAATTTCTGAAAGAAAGTAGAGGGATTTAGGTAGACAGAAACAGAGTAAATTATAGTCCAAGCATCAGAAGTAAATGCTGTTCTTTCTTGGGAAGTCTAGAAAAGAACCAACAAAATTTTTTAAAAATAGCCCAGGGGTATCTGAGTGGCTCAGTCAGTTAGGCATCAGACTCTTGATTTCAGCTCAGGTCATGATCTCAGGGTTGTAAAATCAAGCCCTGCCTCAGGGTCTGTACTCAGCAAGGAGTCTGCTTGAGATTCTCTCTCTCCCTCTCCACCTGCCCCCCCCACTAAAAAATAATAAATAAAAATAAATCTTAAAAAAAGTAGCCCGGGGCGCCTGGGTGGCACAGCGGTTAAGCGTCTGCCTTCGGCTCAGGGCGTGATCCCGGCGTTATGGGTTCGAGCCCCACATCAGGCTCCTCTGCTATGAGCCTGCTTCTTCCTCTCCCACTCTCCCTGCTTGTGTTCCCTCTCTCACTGGCTGTCTCTATCTCTGTCGAATAAATAAAATCTTTAAAAAAAAAAAAAAGTAGCCCAAACATCAGAAGTAGATGCTATTCTTTCTTGGGAAGCCAACAGAGAATCTGAACTTGAGACAGATGGTTTGTTCAGGTCCATCCCCATCTGCATCCCCATCTGCATCCCCATCCCCATCCCTTGTGTATACAGAAAAATAGTGAAGACAAAGACCCAAGAACTGCTCTCTAGAAGCAATGGAGGATGAGGGGCCTGAGAAGCAGAATGGAGGCTAACTGCCAATACCCACAGTAGATGAGACAGAGAAGGGAGGATCAAGGAAAGAGTGCTGAGGGAAAACAGTTCTCTCAGGAAGTAAATGCAATGAGGAGCTCTTTCCTGGGCAAAGTACTCATCACCATGGCAACTGGAGGTGAGGACCCCCACTCTGGCTGCTTCCCACCCTGATGGCCTGAAAGGATGTCTCTCTATCTACCGATAGAGCTCACAGCCAGATCGCCCATCTGGAGAAGTATCGGTAGGTACAACAAGCACACAAACATGCAAAGAAAACCCATGAAAGCTATTTCAAGTCAACCTATCTCACCTTCAGCTAAGGGTCCCACATCCTGAAGAAAAACAGCACAATGAGAGACAGGGTGAAAAACAAATCAAACTCAAAAGAAATAGAGATGATTCAAAGAAGAGAACTGAAACTACAAAAATAATCTAAGCCATATTCTTAGAGAGTTTTATGAGGATATTATATCTATACATTAAGTCAAAGCTGCTACAAAAATAGAACAATCATAAAGCAAGAAAATTTGGGAAATTAAAATTAAGATTACAAATATAAAATTTGAGGAAAGTTTTTTGTATGTAGAATAAAAGCATAAGGATGTAGAAAGTATCATTAAAAAGCTGTTAGAGACCTTGAAGATTAATATTGTAATTCAATATTTATGGAATGAATAAGAATTTCAAGAGGAAAGAAAAATGGCAATGAAGTCTTATGTAATATGAAATAAAAGCTTAGAAGAGCAATTTTTTCAAGTTAGATGTGTAATGTTACCTACGGAAGACCACTGAGGAGTCATCACAATCAGGAGGGGCCCATCCTTCTTTACACTGACACTGGAGCTCATGGTCACACACCTAGAAAAGAGTGATCCTGTTCGTTTCCACACTAGGCTGACCATCAACCCAAAGGCCCTATTCATCCATTCAGAAAAAGAACTAAACCCTGCTCTGCAGCCTTTCAGCTATCTACATAATGTATGAATCCATTGTAGGAATTTTAATACCAGGAAGAAATTTTTTTCATTGAACCAAACAACTGAGCTGTTAAGGCAAACTTAATCATTGTAATCACTTAATGCTGAAACATTACTTTAGCATCATCAAGATTGACCTAAAATTACAAAAGATTCAGCAAGCTTGGGGAAACATCTTCAAAACTTACAGCATGACCTTTGCACTTGGAGGAGCAATTGGTTGATTTGTAGGCTCTTTCGATATCCATACATTCTGCGTTAATGCAAACCTGAAAGTGATGTGAAAAACTATCAAGTTGACATCGATATCCAATGGCTTCAGCTCTGCAAATTGCTGACTCTTTGGAATTTAGTCTTCTATTATTAGCCAAGATTATTGTTATTAAACTTATCTTTTTATTAGGGAAGTCACAGCATTCTTTTGAAAATAAGATGAAGGCTTGATAATTTTTATAAAAAATTTTTTTGGAAAATCCTCTAAAGGATATTTCCTTATTTCACTTTATTCCTCATGGGTCATTCCCTTAATCCACCCCTTCAGTCCACTCCTGAGAGTAATACTTAGCACTGAGTTAAGCATTTCACATGATACAAGTCACCCATTCCAAACAAAAATATTATGGAAAACATGTTAATATCACATCATCTGGAATATTACAATACCTGTCATTTATTTAAAAATAAATAGTATTGTTGTTATTCCATTTAGTATTATCGGGGTGGCTGTTATTTATTGAGAACCTACTGATTTGGGGGCAGTAAAATTTACCAGGATTTAATAACCTAGTACTAAGCACATTATAGTTACTTATTAAATAGTATTCAAGGGATGAGTGCATGTATGCATAAATGAATGGTGTAAGTATTGTTTTGAAAATATAAGGAGTCCTTGAGAAACAAACAAACAAAACAAAGCAAAACAAAACAAGGCAAAAGAACATTTTGATTAAAAGCTATGTTTTCAACTTACCTGCTTGTTTCCACACTTAGTTCCATTGGTTACCATGCCTATTTCTTCACTGCTGTCTTCAGGATCAAATGTTTTACATGTCAGGAAAGTTACTATATGTCCTCTCCAGGGCAAATTATCTGACCCACCTTGACAGAACAACTTCCCACACAAGGCATCACTGAAGAAAAGCCAAATTTTGCAGTTGAAATACCAGGATCCAAACTGAAGTTCTATGCGGTTCTAAATCAGTTCCCTATCAATATTTAACTAATCGTATTTCTCCCCATAGCAGAGACTCCTAGTTCTCCCTTAATGTCAAATTCCCCCTTATTCTTCAGTAACGGAACCACCAAATGTGCAAGGCACATTGTTGCTCAAAAACAAAGCCCACATTTCCCAGATTCCTAGGCAGCTAATCTTGGCTAATTGCCTAAGTTCTGGCCAATGGGAAGGAAGCAGAATCTTACATGTAAACTCTTGAAGGGGACTTTACATGAAGGAGTATGTCTTACTCCTCATTTTTTCATTTTTTGGCTTATTGGAATGCAATGGCTGTAGCTGCAGAAGCCATGGTAGACCAAGAGAAATACCTGGGAATGAAGGTCATGCTCAAGATATAAGGAAGATGGACTTCTAATATCATGGAAGGCACATAGACAGTCAGTTTCTATTTTGTTTCAGCTAAAGTTACTTTTTTATTTTCATGAATTACAGAATAATTCTCCCAACTATAGCTGTGTCTACGTAAGGCTGAGCCTTTGGTGACAGTCCAAGACATTATGCGGGCTTACTGAAAAAACTGTCTCCCTGCAAATAAAGATGAAACAGGTCAGCACTCTGTAAAGCCATTCACTCACTGCCAAGGTGAATAAAGTCAGGGCCAGTAAAATTGGAGTCAATTGCTTTATGCAGAATGCAGAGGAGAGCTGTGAAAAACTACTCTGAGAGGGACAGAATTAGATTCTCCTGATGTTTCTGGTGGCTGTTAAAATTTTAATGAGGAGTGAAGAAAGGCACACATTCTCTCCAAACTTGAAGAGGCGTTTTTCTTGATTCACTTAGGTAGAGCTTTATAATTCTCTCTAGAGCACAGAGAATTCCAGGCCTACTCTCCACTACAGCCAATGACTATTCAGAAGTGTCTAGGAGGTCACCCTGTGGAAAAAATGACACGGTTTCGCCTCTAGTTGCGGAAATGATACAGTGATCATACAAACAATCATTCAGGATGATGCATGCTCATGCTACAGAGGGAAGTGGAACCACCTTACTCTCTTCCCCTCTCGCTACCTCGCAAACTACATATTGGCTCCCAGAAACACATGCATTGCTTTTTACATAATTGTTTTCCCTTTTGAATCTGCCCTGATTCTTATGAAGGAGAGACCATGGAGTATCATTATCCTTTAGGCTCAGACTCTCCAAGGGATGGCACTATGTCCAAAATACAGTTTGGTAATATTTATCATCTGGAAAAATCACTGCTTAATAGAAAAATTTTGAGAAATGTTAACCTTGTTCAGTTTCTTGTTATATATAACTTAGTATGTGTGAAATCTGGAGAAGGTACTAAGTTTAATCTATTATAATTTGAATTTTAAAAGTCACCGTAAATTTGTAGAATCAAAAAAATCTTATACAAAAATCTCAAGTCCATTCCTCATGATATTTTGGAAAAAAAAACTTCTGTTCTTTTAATACAAAAAGTAAAGCAAATTCTCTGGGTGAATTGTCAATCTTTTCTCTTACTGTATTTTTTTTTCTGTAATGCCATGGCAAGTTTAAATAAAACTATATAAGCATTGCATTAGTTATTCCTCCATTTCTACTCCTAGAATCATAAAGAAACACCTAGATGGAAAAGCACCTAAGTTATATTGAAAAATCCATGGAGAGACTTTGCTCCAGGCCCATTCACTGCTGCATGTTCCAGCCACACATTCACTCTATTTTACAATGACCGTACTTGATGTCATTCTAAGTACCCACCACAAGGGACAGGAAAAAAGAATTCATTTCTTCTTTGTCTTTTCACTTAGTGCCTAGCCTAAAACACAGCACATAAGACTCATTCATTGAGAATGCTTATGAAATGAATGATGTCCAAATTAACTTTTGCTTTAATTGGAATAAATCAGAACATGTTTCTGGAACCAAATGATTTCTCTAGTCTGTGGAGCGGGAAGGTTCAAACAACAAGGCCACTTACGTTGCTTTGCAGGGAATCCGCGTGTCGTCCACTTTGCGACAGTACCCATACTTTGACCCACCTTCATTCCTGCTGTAACACGATTTGTCTGCAACCTTGGTCCCTGGAATCAGGCATGGTCAGTAGGGCAAATTAGAAAAGAAAAAAGATAAGATATTCAATGCTACAAAGGATTAATGAAATATAAAATTAATGAAATATATAGCATGAGAAGTACTATTCTGGCATAATCCCATTGATCATTGTTAGAAATATAGGCTGCACACGGAATGGGAGAAGATATTTGCAAATGACACTACAGATAAAAGACTGGTATCTGAGATCTACAAAGAACTTCTCAAACTCAGTACATAAGAAACAAATAAACAAATCAAAAAATGGGCCGAAGATATGAACAGACACTTTTCCAATGAAGACATACAAATGGCTAACAGACACACGAAAAAATGTTCAAAATCATTAGCCATCAGGGAAATTCAAATCAAAACCACATTGAGATACCACCTTTCACCATTTAGAATGGCAAAAATTGACAAGGCAGGAAACAACAAATGTTGGAGAGGATTTGGAGAAAGAGGATCCTTCCTACATTGTTGGTGGGAATGCAAGTTGGTACAGTCATTTTGGAAAACAATGTGGACGTCCTTTAAAAAGTAAAAATTGAGCTACCCTATGATCCAGCCATTGCACTACTGGGTATTTACTCCAAAGATACGGATGTAGTGAAGAGAAGGGCCATATGCACCCCAATGTTCATAGCAGCATTGTCCACAATAGCTAAATCATGGAAGGAGCCGAGATGCCCTGCAACAGATGACTGGATTAAGAAGATGTGGACCATATATACAATGGAATATTACTCAGCCATCAAAAGAACAATTTCTCAACATTTTCTGCAACATGGACAGGACTGGAGGAGATAATGCTAAGTGAAATAAATCAAGCAGAGAAAGACAATTATCATATGGCTTCACTCATTTGTGGAACGTATGAAGTAGGAAGATTGGTAGGAGAAGAAAGGAAAGAAGAAAGGGGGGGTAAACAGAAGAGGGAATGAACCATGAGAGACTATGGACTCTGGGAAACAAACTGAGGGCTGGGGGGGGGATGGGATAGGCTGATGATGGATATTAAGGAGGGCACGTATTGCATGGTGCACTGGGTGTTATACCAAGTAATGAATCATGGAACTTTATATCAAAAACTGGGGATGTACTGTATGGTGACTAACATAATATAATAAAAAATATTATTATAAAAAAAAGATATATAGGCTGCAATAGTTTGTTAATTAGAAAGCGGGTTAGAACTTAGAATAATCCTTTAGGGGCGCCTGGGTGGCTCAGTCAGTTAAGCATGGGATTTTGATTTCTGTTCAGGTCATGATTTCAAGCCCTCCGACAGGCTCCCCACTCACCTTGGAGTCTGCTTAAAATTCTTTCCCTCTCCCTCTGCCCCTCTCCTCCTCACACACTCTCTCTCTAAATAAATAAAATCTTTAAAAAATAAATAAAATAAATAATCCTTTAAATATTTAACTTTCGAATAATGGCTATCTAAATATTTGGAAATGTGGTTGATTGGCTGAAAATTTAAAAAATCCATCTAAATATGAAAACTTAACTAGGAGAGCCACAATCATTATATAAATACCCCATAGGCAGACATTGGGAAGCTCTTCTGCTAATACTTGCTACTGTCAAAATTACTTGCTATGCTTAGTAAAACTTTGCTTTGTGCAGGCACACCAATAAGCATCACGTATTTAATTTCTCATTCAATCTTCCTTAGATCCCCATCAGATGAGCAATATAACACAGTGGTTAGGAGCTCAGGAGCTAAGACATGCCTTCACCTCTTGGTTTATCTGTAAAGTTGAATAATTTTAAATGAATTTCATGTTCTGATGGCCAAGATGATAAAATAAGTTTTATTATCATATTTTCTTAATTATTTGACCTTAGTAACTTTTATAGTCCCTTTACTATTGTAATAAAATATCTACACTGAAAAAATTAGATAGTTAGTCATGAATAATAAGGAAAAAGCATATTCCTAATCCCAGACTTCAGTTATTGCTGTTAGTATTGTGGAAGTATCATTCATACACCCAGTACCATGTTATTTCCCAAATAACAAGTATACTTGTCCTTTTGCTAGGCCCTAAATATTCAGCAGTATCACAGTTGTAAAAATGGCATTGGATAAATACTCTATCACCCATTTGACTAATGCTTATTCTTTGACTTTGAGATGTTTCCCAATTATCCATTATTAATTTTAAAAGTGCTGGTTGAAAAGACTTTGTGAAAAAGTATTCTGGAATACACTTGCTGGGGAAAGCGGTACATTTTCTTTTTAGGTCATACATACGTTTTCCCAGTTCGTCCTGGAAAGACTGTGTTAATTCATGCTTTTACCAGAACGTGTAAAAATAGGTGTTTTGGGGGTGCCTGGTGGCTCAGTCATTAAACATCTGCCTTTGGCTCAGGGCGTGATCCCGGTGTTCTGGGATCGAGCCCCACATCAGGCTCCTGTGCTGGGAGCCTGCTTCTTCCTCTCCCACTCCCCCTGCTTGTGTTCCCTCTCTCGCTGGCTGTCTCTCTCTGTCAAATAAATAAATAAAATCTTTAAAAAAAATAGGTGTTTTGCTACATCTTCACCAACAGTGAGCATTAACTGTAATAATGTGTTGCCAATTTGACAAATATTGAAGGAATCAAATTTTCATTCGTATTTCTTACTATATTTGCATTTCCTGACACATCAGTGTCAGTACTTCATACTTCTTGCTAGTGAGTTAAAATGATTTTAATGTCTTTTAGACATTTGTACTTCTTTATGACAAATTGTTAGTGCCTTGGTCACATTTTCAATATTTGGAACTGCAAGTGATTCATAGAAATGATTTGATATCGAAGAAGTTGATCTTCCTCCTTATATATGTTATTAGACTTTTCAAACTTTGAAAATTAATTTGAAATAAATTTGTGATCCCTTAGGAATTACAAAATTTAGACTTTATTAGACCAATCTGCTTCTCTGATCTTTTATATGCACTACCTTTAAATGTGTGTTTTAAAAGATCTTCCCTATTCCAGTATCAGATACATATGTTCAACATTAATTCAGTAATTTTGAACATGTACGAAAGTCAGGCAATGTGCTGGGACACACAGGGGATGCATTAGTGAACAAAATACATAGTGTCTAGGTACTGGGAAATTTACAGATTTGCAGGGGAGGCAGATAGTGAAGGGTCAGGCAAAAGGAGAAGGTAATAGTATTTACTGCAGTGATTTATTACTAGATAATAAAGGGGATGCTCAGAGCTTCAACTCTGTGCAGAAGATTTTCTTTTCCTAGATTTCTGCTATATACCGAAGTTAGTCAAGGAAGCACAGAGTCTTTCTTTAACCCACAAAACCATCTTTGTTTCCACCTGTAATTTACAGGTGAGTCTGCATGACCCGTTAGGGGGAGGGTTGCTGAGGCCAGATTCCAGCCCACCAGTGCACCTTCCCAAGCACCAATGGTATCAAGCTTTACTCCTCAACTTGTGTCTCAGCCCACCATTGCCTGATACAAAAGATTTTTTTTATTCAGAAATTTTTCTAAGTCCTAATCCATGTATTTCTCAGGTTTCCTTTTTACTGGGTATCTTGTGAAACTGTTTTTTGTTCTTTCCTTTATCTTGTTTTATGTATATTTTCAGGAATTATGAAAAGTTGCTGGCATGTGATAACCCTCTTCAAGTATTTTTAGGAATATGTATTTTCCTTATTAAAACATTCCTTCAGTCATTTAAGGAAGAATTTGGAAGTGTAGCGGAGGAAGGTGTGAAAATTAAAGATATGTGCACAATGGAAATCATATCCAGAAAGTCCAAAGAACTGGTATTTTTTAAATAAGCAACTAATGAATCATCGAACTTTACATCAAAAACCAGGGGTGTACTGTATGGTGACTAACATAATATAATAAAAAAAACATTAAAAAAAATAAATAAGTTTGCCTTTCCAATCAAGGTTTTTCAGTACAATTTAAGTTTTAGTTTACAGTTTTGGAGGTTGTTAAGTTTTGTTTTTAATTTCTTTTTTATGGTGTAATCAGAGAATATGACTTCTAAAATTCTAGTATTATGGGCAAAATGAGCATTTAAGAGATTTCACTTTTCCAAATTACTCATCTGCATTCCTACAGTCCTTTTTTTCCCTCCCCCTTCCTTTATGCTCTGCCCATCTCCCACCACTCCTGCCACCCCTACACACCCACACATGGACATACACAGACACAGACACACACAGACACACACACACAGAGACTTCTAACGGTGTAGTTATATGGGGACACCCAGTTAAATTTGTTCTTTTGTAAGTTTTTATTTAAATTTCAGTAGTTAACATGCAGTGTAATATTAGTTTCAGGTGTTCAATACAGTGATTCAACACCTCCATACAACACCCGGTGCTCATCACAACAAGCGTACTCATTAACCCCCATCCCCTACTTCACCCATGCCCCTACCCACCTTCCCTGGTAACCATCGTTTGTTCTCGATAGTTAAGAGTCTGTTTTATGGCTTGCCTCTCTCTTTTCTTCCCCTTTTGTTTGTTTGTTTTGTTTCTTAAATTCCATATTTAAGTGAAATCATGTGATATGTCTTTCTCTGACTTATTTTGCTTAGCGTAATACACTCTAGCACCATCCATGTCATTGTAAATAACAAGATTCATTCTTTTTATGGCTGAGTAATATTTCATGTATATATATATATATTTATATCATATCTTCTTCACCCATTCATCAGTCGATGGACAGACACCTGGGCTACTTTCATAACTTGGCTATTGTAGATAATAGCACTATAAACATTAGAGTGCATGTATCCCTTTGAATTAGTATTTTTGTATTCTTTGGGTAAATCCTAGTAGTGCAACTGTTGGATCGCAGGGTAGTTCTATTTGTTACTTTTTGAGGAACCTCCATACTGTTTTCCACAGCGGCTGCACCAGTTTGTGTTCCCACCAATAGTGCAAGAGGTTTCCCCTTTCTCTATATCTTTGTCAGCACTTGTCTTTTCTTGTGTTGTTAAGTTTAGCCATTCTGACAGGTGTGACGTGATATCTAATTGTAGTTTTGATTTGTACTTCCCTGATGATGACTGATGTTGAGCATCTGTTCATGTGTCTGTTGGCCATGTGGATGTTTTCTTTGGAAAAATGTCTGTTCATGTCTTCTGCCTATTTTATAACTGAATGATTTGTTTTTGAGGTGTTAAGTTTTATAAATTCTTTATATATTTTGGATGCTAACCCTTTATCAGATATATCATTTGCAAATATCTTCTCCCATTCTATAGGTTGCCTTTTAGTTTTGTTGATTGTTTCCCTCACTGTGTGGAATGAAATTCCAATAGGTTATCTTTGCTTTTGTTTCCCTTGTCTCCGGAGGTATGTTTAGAAAGAAGTTTCTCTGGCTGATGTCAAAGAGGTTACTGCCCTTGTTCTTCTCTGGGATTTTTATGGTTTCAAGTCTCACATTTAGGTCTTTAATCCATTTTGAATTTATTTTTGCGTAAGGTGTAAGAAAGTGGTCCAGTTTCATTCTTCTGCATGTTGCTGTCCAGTTTTCCCAACATTGTTGAAGAGAATTTTTCCCATTGGATATTCTTCCCTGATTTACCCAGTTAAATTTGAATTTCAAGTAAACAAAGTTTTCTTAGTATAAGCTTACCTCAAATATTTCATGACACATACTGATATTTTTTAAAAAACTTAACCTGGAATTCAAATTCAAATTAACTGGGCCATCCTTATTTTTATTTGTTGAATCTAGCAATCCCTAAATTGACCTATGTCTTAAAATGCACTTATCCAGGATTTTGAGCTGTAGCACAGTTTTCAAGAAAGAAGATTGGAATAGAATATTACTTTGGCCATGATTAAACACTGTCACCTGTTATAACATGGTTTTTCCTTGCATGTGCATAGAGAGAGGTAGGAATGCCCACAACATAAGGGCTTGTCCTCCTACCTGGTCCCCACAGCTCGGTGCACTGCTGCTGCAGCGTGGGGCACATCCCCATCAAGCAGTAGCCCTGCCCGTTTTGGCAGGGGAAGCCATTGACTCGGAATCTATCATCAGGGCAAATACCAGATTTACCATCACACATTTCTGGCAGGTCACACTCATCTTTTGCTCGTCTGCACACTGCACCAGCCTTTTTAAACTGCAGAGAAATAAAAGTGAAGAGAAAGCTTTTTTCCACCTGACTTACTCTAATATCTCAAATTAATGGAAATAATATTTTCCCTTTGGTCTTTTTTGAAAGGTTGTTAGAGACATCATTCTATTCCAACTTACAACTGCACTGCATAAACTAAAGACATCTACTATTACATCACTTTTATTGACTTCTGCCAATGGCCTGAGTCTTTAAGTATCAATATTTCTGAATTTATAGTGCAAACACTATAGAAATATCAATGAGAAAAGTACAGATGAAAACCAAGCCTCATCTTAGATGCAAAGAAGGGATTTATTTTTTCCTTTGTTGAATGCATCCATGTCAAGATTTTCAAGGAGATTTACATCTGCAACTTTAGAGATTTATTGGTGAAGTGAATCTTCCGTATTAAGGAAGGTAAAGTTTACAAGCACCAGATCAGCATGCTCTGAAACTTTCCCAGGCATTGTGTTTCCTAATCCTTAATTCCTTTTATTGTATGCTCAAATATTTATTTTCAACTCACTTCATCCTATGGAATGATTTCTTATGGGGGAGAAATAACGAATGTGCATCTGACGTATTAATTCCATTGCAGTCAATTACTGCAAATATGCTCTTACTGCCTGAGAGAAACCTTAGTCAAACAAATTCCGCCATTTATGCAGATCTGAAAATGCCTGTGTGGACACTGGAAGCATATCTTTCCCTAGTTGAGGTGAGCAAGCATGCTCCCCTATCATCAGAAAACTTTTGGTATCTTTACACTGATGACAGAATGGAATCCAAAATTTAATTAGATCATAAATGACTTTGCAAATTCAACCCCCGCTGCTCCAGCCAGATGAGCTTTCTTTTTTTAAAGATTTTATTTATTTATTTGACAGAGAGAGAGACAGCCAGCGAGAGAGGGAACACAAGCAGGAGGAGTGGGAGAGGAAGAAGCAGGCTCCCAGCGGAAGAGCCTGACGTGGGGCTCAATCCCAGAACTCCGGGTTCACGCCCTGAGCCGAAGGCAGACACTTAACGACTGAGCCACCCAGGCGCCCCCAGCCAGATGAGCTTTCTTACCAGCTATCACACGAGCCAAGCTTATACTTCCTGATCCATCTTTATTCTTTCCTCAGCCTCCTCATTTAGGAATTTTTTCTTTTTGTCTACTTATCTAAAATCTACACATTACTTTGAGACAGGATCATTTTCTGTGAAGCCTCCTCTGATGTCTTCAGGTGACATTGTCGCCTTTCCTTCCTACACGTGGTGGGAAGAGCCCTGAATTCAGATTTGGAAGATACAGGTTTTAATCTTGGCTCTGCCAGGGGCTAGGTATACGCCTTGGAAAAGGGACTTAATCTCTCTGAAAATCCATTGCCCCATCTAATATTTCCTTTACAGAGTCATTATGAAACGTAAGTGGAAATATTAGTGGAAAGTACTACACAAAGGGCATATATCCTTATAATGTCTACTTGGGCATTTAACCATGCACTATATTTTCATCTGTTTCAGGTATGTATATTGTTATCCTAAACAAACAGCACGTTCTTTGAAGTAGAAGACTACTTTTTTTTTAATCTCCCACAATCTCCAACAAACAGCACTTAATCAACGCTGGTTGAATACAACTTAAGTTCTCAAATTTTCTTCCTTTTGGCCTCTTTTATTTCTTTCTTCTTCCTCTGACGTTAAAAAAAAATTCCCAGGGGCGCCTGGGTGGCACAGCGGTTAAGCATCTGCCTTCGGCTCAGGGCGTGATCCCGGCGTTATGGGATCGAGCCCCACATCGGGCTCCTCCGCTATGAGCCTGCTTCTTCCTCTCCCACTCCCCCTGCTCGTGTTCCCTCTCTCGCTGGCTGTCTCTATCTCTGTCGAATAAATAAATAAAATCTTAAAAAAAAAAAAATTCCCAAATACTACTATAACCTGGTATGCCGTCTATCTACACATTCCTTCTGCAAACAGTTCTTGAACATTTAAAATGTATGAAACTCTGTGCTAGGTGCCCTCAGAAGTTAGTCTAACTAAGGAAACAGACATATAAACAAATAATCATAATAGAGAATTCTATGCAATGATAGAATGTAAAATCCTAAACTTGAATCTGAAAGGAAAGTCAACAAGCCCCACAAAGAAAATGACAGAGAATCCTCACTTTACTTCCGTTTTCTAAGAATTTCACCCTGAAGTGACTTCAAAGTTTGAAGATAAGGGAGAGTCCACATTATTTAAAACAAAAGCTTTTCCACTGAACCCATTATTGAAGGGATATGCAACAATTATGAGGTTTGGTGCAAGAAGGCTCTGTGGCATCTGAAGCAGCATAAGGTAGGAGTCCCCAGCATTGGCTTTGGAACAGGTCATATGTGGAGTTTGCCATTCAGTGGCTCTATTATTTTGCACATTTTCTATTCTGAGCTTCTGTTCCTTCAAGAGCAAAATGAGATAATAATATCTAAGTCAAAGAGTTGTTGGGGGATCAAATAGCCCATGTTTGCAAACACTCATATATAAATGGTAGGCAACGTTATTTTATAGACAGAAAACTAGTGTTTTCCTATTTCATTTAACATAATCGCTGAGATTTTAATATAGAATAATAAACAGCAATCATAATTATTAAAATAGAACAAAATAATAATCTTACCTGGCATTTTTCACAGCATTCTCCTAATGCACATTGAAAACTTGCTTTGATTTTACAAGTTTTAGGGTCACAGCAAATGTTGGTACATTCCTAAGAAATACCAGAAACAAATGCAAATGCCAGATTGGGTCTCAATTTTTTGCTCCTGTTTCACCGCAGTTCATAATATAATTTTTTCATCACACAGATCCTACTGTGATATAGTTTGAAAATAATTTTCAGGAAAATAAAAGATAGAACAAAGTTCAACATTAGAAAACAGATTTTGGAGCCACTGCTGATTTGTCACATATCTGAATTCTACAGACATCTTTTAAAATTTGAGTGTCTCCTCTAGTTCACTCAGCTTCTCATGGCAGTACTGAAAATGATCTATTTTTGGTAAAATATAAAAGAAAACAAAAGGAAAAAGGATAGTTTTTTAAAAATAAAATTTATCTAAATAGTTAAATACATGATTAGTTGAGCTCATCAGTTTTGTACCTATCCATCAGTAAATTTGATCTCTAGGACATGTAATAAAAATCTAAAAGTATAGGGGCGCCTGGGTAGCGCAGTCATTAAGCGTCTGCCTTCGGCTCAGGGCGTGATCCCGGCGATCCGGGATCGAGTCCCACATCAGGCTCCTCCGCTGGGAGCCTGCTTCCTCCTCTCCCACTCCCCCTGCTGTGTTCCCTCTCTCGCTGGCTGTCTCTCTCTGTCACATAAATAAATAAAATCTTTAAAAAAAAAATCTAAAAGTATAGTTTTTTATGCAATTTTCACATTTAATTCAACTCTGCATAAATCAACAAATAGACTTTGTCTTGCTCTCCCACCTTGTTTCTGAGAAAGGCATCTGCACGAAGCTTTGGAGAAGCTCCTACCTCAGAAACTTCCTCTTATAGCTGTTTAGGTTCCCTAAGAGAGTTACAACTTTTTAGGGTTGCCCTTATTTCAAATATAAACATCATCTTGGAAAGATTCCTCTTTCTCATAGAATGAATACATTTGTGGTAATATTTTGAAATTCCTGAACAGCTGACCCCTTGAGGCCTTGACATGTCACTCATGTAAGTGTTGATAAAAATGGGGGCAAAGGTCCCATTCAGAACCCTTGCATCCCTGTCAATAGGGTGGGATCAGGCTAGGACTCCTAATGGTATAAACTCTTAAAGTCACAAAGAGAAGAACTAAATCTCAGTGCGAGGTGGCTCTGGGACTGCCAAAACAAACACCTGAGTCTACATCTTGGCCTCTCCCTCTACCAGCTCTGTGACCTCGGGCAAGCTATTTAAACTCTCTGAGCGCTATTGCGGTGTTGTGCCTAAAGTAACCACTCAGTAGGTCGTAGGCACCTAAGAAAACTGAAGCTATATCTGCCTGAAGAGAGGGACAGGAATACAAAGCCCCATTGTTGAGTGGTTCTTAAAAATTAGGAAATGGGGAAAGAACCCCAAGAAGGAAATGAAGAAGGTCTGTTAAGCAATGCAGTAGTCATTGTTTGAAAGGCTGGCCTGACAAATGTCTACACATGAACATCTGCAAAATTACAAGAAATGCACAATTTCAGAGTAATAATGTAGCTTTATAGTTTATCTTCTTAGCAATTGAAAAACAAATTAGGCCATTTTAGAAAGTATTTGGTGGTACCTCGGGAGTCCCACAATCACAGTCCTCTCCCATTTCTACCAACTGGTTCCCACAGATTGGGATGGATATGATATCTGTAGGCAATGGAACATTAAAAAGGCAATTTGATAATTTATCTTCAAAGAACTTGTCATAGCTGATGCGGCTGCAGGAACTGAAGTCTGTAGGTATGTAGAAGCTATGAAGATAAGAAAAGAGAAAATGGAACACAGTCATGCTGAGCATGAAGGGAGCAATATCACACATTGGGGATGGTACACCCAAAACCTGCCCTAAAAGATTAAACCCAATCCACTACCCAACTGCTAAATCATGAACTCATTTGTGTGCCTGAATTAGCCATCCTGGGTGGACACGTCGGAGCTTAAAGTGTAGCATCTGGGCTGCTGTTTAAAAAAAAGCGAAGACTCATCTGACTTATCCAGATAATCTTCTTCAGCCTTAGGTCATTTTGGTTGTGAAGTCCTAAAGGTAGTAAAGTCATATTTATTTATGTGTCTAAGAACTCACTCTCCTTCAGAGAACTACTTTTGACAGAATTTCTTCACTTCACAAATAAAGATGAGGTTTAAAAATGCAGTAGTGTCTGGGAGAGATAACAAAAGTATGTGACTGGCATGCCAGCATAACAGTATTTTGGGAAAGGGCCTGGGAGACTAACCTTAGATTGAGTGAGCTGGGACATGGAAATAGAAGAGAGGAAATACATATATAAAAAGGATTGTGGGATTTTTAAAGAAAATTCCCTGGCAACTTTGCTTAGGCAAGGCCAGAATATATAGTCTCATTATCCTCCTGCAAGGACATTCTTCTTTAATTAGATTTTTCTCCTAGAACTACCCAATCTGAATTCATTGATAAATACTAATGATTTTCTGAAACCAGGTCTTGTGTAGATAAGATGAAGTTAAAAAAGTCAATCATGCCAACAGTAAAGACACAATATGTTTAAATGTGTCTTAGTTAATGAAAACAACTGCATATAGATGAGGGATAAAGTGATTTGGTATATATATGCATTCACGATTATAGTATTTAATATTTAAAAGCTTGCATGTGTTACCAAAGATGACATGAAAGATATAGAACAGCCCAGAGTGAACCAAAAACAGGGACAGAGAGCATCTTCCCAGAGAGCCTCACCTTAGTGCTCTGTCCATCACACATATTGTAGAAGGGCACTTGCAAACATAGGAGTCATGAAACATTCCAAAGTTATGGCCCATTTCATGGGCCATGGTCCCTGCTACTCTAAGCATGTTGTCACTGTGGTCCTAAGGGCGAAAATAAGGAAACAGATCCTCTGGTTTTCAAACTAAATTATCACTCAGGGTATAATTAGTTTTACTAACCAGGGCAGAAAGAGTGATTTTACCTTCAGCTTTCTTACTACTTGCCATCTGTCTTTGTCTCCCTCCCTTCTCCCTCTCTCCTTTCCTCTCTTCCTGTCTCTGTCTGTTTGTCTGTCTCTCTCTCTCTCTCTTTCACACACACACACACACACACACACACACAACTTTTGTACTGAATGCACATCACAGGGCACAGTGCTTGTTCTTTACTCCTGTAAATGGGGAATATTTATAATGAGAAATGTTTCTGTGGTTTCCTGTCATGAGACACAATGGCAAAATATCTTCAACAGTGATACGGAATCAGAATTTTTCAAAACTAATCTACCTCCCACCTTCCCTGGCTTGCTTTTAATACCTTCTAATTTGACTGAAGGCCTTTGATATGTTTAGCTAGTGGGGATCTGAAAGTGTTTGTTAACCCAGGACCTTAGTACCATTGGTATCTTTTTCAATTCTGTTACCAACAAGACTAGACATCAGTCACTTCCAGACTTGCCCCATTGCATGACGTCCAGCTAATAGCCAACTTCATTACCAGACTATTTCTGCTTAGAAGTGTTGAAGTGGGGGCTCCAGGTTTTTCAGAAGCAATAAAACATCCCTAGAGAAACACTTCAGGCTATAATTTCCCAGTGGGGAGACAGGAATCTGCCAGTTACACACACCCACAGAAACATGATTTCCTTATCTACTTCATTCCAAAAAGTTAAATAAAGAGATCCACACAGCATGGTACAAGAATGGTAAATAAAGAACACCTGTGTAAGATAAGAAGTTAATATTTACAATTCATGGTATTGTATCATTTTGTCAAGATGAACCTGGTAAACCTTGCTATTTAGTAAGATGGAGTTACTCAAATGGGGACAAAAGCTAACAAAAAAAAATAAGAAAAACGGAAATATGTTTAGACTTTCCACATTTCCTTATTTGAGGTTCCTTAAATTTACAGTATCTTCCTTTAAATAATTATTTTCATAACTTAAGTGTTTCTTTCCTTTCCTTTCTGTCTTTCCCCTCTCTAAACCATACCCACCCTTTGAAGTTTATTTTAAAGCAACTTTCCTGACCACATTAATCTTCATCAATAATCCTCTCCTCTGGATTCCTACTGCAGTTTTCAATTCTATTATTGTATATTATTAAGTATTGCTTTAAGTAGTCTAATTTCTATTCCAATTTTATGGTAAGCTCTTTCAAGTTAGAAAATATATGTTTTACTTCATCTGTTCACCTTATGAAGCTTACCACAAACCCAGACTCATAGGAAATATTGGAGATACATATCTATCATCTATCTATCTATCTATCTATCTATCTATCTATCTATCGAGAGATCACATTTTCACCTAGGATGCAGAAAGGTGTAAAGAACATTATTCTTGCACTAACAACAAGGACTAGGCAGATAAACTTAATTATAATTTTCCTTGAATCTATCAGTCAATTGTGGTTGCAGAACATCCACAGATCCTAGAAACTAAGAAGAGACAGGCCCTCCCAAGTAAAGATTGGACATAAGTGCTGGTTTGTCATTCATTTAAGAACTCAAATGAATTACTTCCCCACTTGCCAGTACCTGGCATCTCCTCAAGGCTTGGGAGAGGAGATGCCAGGTACTGGCAAGTGGGGAAGTAATTCATTTGAGTTCTTAAATGAATTGCTAAAGGCCTAGCATGGGCCAATGCAAGAGTATAGAATCAGCAGGACCTCAGAAACAAGGGTGCTTTGCACACACTTACAGATATTTCTCCAGAAACCTCCTCTAGGAGTTCATGTAAACATTGGGAGCCAGGTAGTACAAGAGAAAGAACTTCTCTTGGTGGCGTAGGCCATAGGAATGAAGTAGAGTTGCTGCAGGAAAAGAGCATAAGCCATATCCAGATCTGTCTCCTTTAAGGAACAGAAGCCTGAAGCCACTGGAGAGAGAAATGGCAATCTCTGACAACCTAAGGCAGAACTGAAGACCCAATATAGCTAAGGGATGGGTTTAATCACACACACACACACACACACACACACACACACACACCCTCTACTCCTGAAACAGGAAGACAAAAATCTTGAGCCCAGGATCCTATATTGATATTAATTGAGGTTTCCTCCCACTGAAGGAGAATCAGGAGACTTTTCCTCAAAAGACCTGCAAAAGATAGAAAAGGAGAGTTTTGCTACCATGGGAAGGATGAACAGGATCCCTAAGAAAGCTTTACCTCTAATACCCAGAGCCTGCCTAAGACGAAAACCAGAATAAATCAAAAGACAAACCCCTACCCCTGCTCCTTACCACCAGATTATAGAAGGCTGGAAAGAGTGTCACTCCCAAACTTACAATAAATAAAGCACTGGACATAGTAAGATTCATAATTTATAGAAATCAACCAGAGCTGAGGTCACAAACAACAAACAAACCTGAAATCTAAGGAAAGGTAGGCTTACATCTACAGGGAAAGTCGGGGCATGAATATTTGTTTACATTACCGGATGCCAGACACTACCAGATGCCAGCAATAACTCATGTAAAAAAAAAACAAACACAAACAAACTTAAAACTGATAAAAGCAGAGTGTGTGTGGTACAGCAAGATAATATACAAAATGTGGGAGCTTCAAACATAGGGGAATTCCCACCTACTCATGGGTTTTTCTCTGCATGGACCTCACCAAGTGAAAGCTCTGAGAAAGTTTCCCCCATAGTGTGGGCCTGAAGAGGGGAACAGCAGCAGAAAAGGCATGGAACCCCTCCAGGATCATTCTCCTCTATCTCTGCTATAGGACAAACATGACCAGGTTCAGGGTGAAATGAGTGTCTCCCTTGCCTTACTCTAGTCTTAGCACTAAACCTAGCTAAAGGGCTTAAGCTTCTGAGAGAAAGGACAACAAATGAAGCACTGATGAAGTCTCAAAGCAACTCTAAAAAAGGAACAGGAAGGAAACACACACACACACACACACACACACACACACACACACACCCTCTACCCCTGGGAGGAAGGGGAAAGAAGGGCAAGGATACATGCTGGGCTATGTCATTATCTCCATCACCTGGCAGTTGAGAAGGAGCACCATAAGGACCTACCCCAGACACTAGGGGACACCAAACTGAGGCTTAATAAGAACAAAAGAGAATGCCCTCCTCCCACCAAAAGTCTAATGATCATCCAGTAACAAGTAACAACTACCTATTGAGGGGAGGAGCCAACAGCATAAAGAAACTCTAGAGAATCCAGTAAAGACCTAAAGATGAGTGTGCAGCATGCACTGAGAAAAAAACCTCTGGAAAACCAGCCTTCACCCTAAACACAAAATAATGTGAGAGGAATTTAAAACCTGTGATGTACTGAGGGCAGTCATAGCAACACCAACAAAATCCCAAACCCAACTCAATTCCTGCTATATTGATTTAAATCCTCACACAAGATGCCTAGCAGAAGGAAATAACTGATCATATCCAGGCCAAAATACACACACACATACACACACACACCCCTCAGACTAATGTGTTTCACAGAATGTCTGACTTTCAACAAAAAAATAATAAGGCATCCAAGAAAATGAAAAAGAAAAAAAGAAAGAAAAGCAATACCTTGCCAATCAACAGATCCAGATTCATATCTGACACAGGTGTTAGAACTATCAGACGACATTTTAAAATAACTATGATTAATATGTTAAAAGTTCCAGTGGAAAAGATGAATAGCATACAAATTTGGATGAGAAATTTCAGCAGAGCTGGACACCATAAGAAAGACTCCAGTAGAAATGCTAGAAATGAAAAAGACAATAACAGAGATGAATGATGTCTTCAACAGGCTTAACAGTAGATTTGGAATAGCTGAGGAAATAATCACTGGTCTTAATAGTTCAACAAAAATTACTCAAATGGAAACCAAAGAGCAAAAAGAATAAAAAAGAGAAAACAAACAGCAGAACAGAGCATACAAGTTTTGAGGGGCAACATAGAATGGTCACAGATATATGTAATTGGTATCACTGGAAGAAAAAAAAGGACAGAATGAAATAGAAGAAATATTTGAAGAAATAAGAGCCCAGAATTTTCCAAATTCATCACAGACACAAGCCTCAGGCCCAAGAAGTTCAGAGAACATTAAGTGGGTTAAATTACCCATTTCTCCCCCCCAAAAACCCCACTTAGTTATACCATAATTATAATCAAACAGAAGAAAATTAAAAAGAAAAGGGAGATCTTGAAATAGAAAAAAAGACACATTTCAGAGCAACAACAATAAAGTTTACAGCAGACTTCTCATCAGGAACTCTGCAATCAAGTAGACAGTGAAGCAAAATCATTAGAAGTGCTGAAAGTAAAATATTATTAACTTAGAATTACAAACCCAGTGAAAATACATGCAAAAAAGAGAGATAAAGTTTCTGAAGCAACTAAAAGAATTCATTGATGGCAAATACTTCTGTATTAAAGAAAATTTTTTTTAAATCTTCTGGAAGAAATATATATATATATATACCAGATAGAAACTTGTAGCTATACAAAGAAATGGAGAGTGTTGGGAATGTGATAAAGGTGAGTGTAGGTAATGAGAAGATAAGCATAATACTATTTTTTTCTTATCTTAAATTGCATTGAGAGATGACTAAGAAAAATTAGTAACAATATATTGTGTATTTTTAATATTTGTAAAGTTAAGCACATGGTAACAATAGCACAAAAAAATGGAAGGGAGTAATTAGAGGTATACTTCTATAACATCCTTATACTACATGTGAAGCAGCTCAAGAATATTTCTTTTTTTTAAGCATTTATTTAATTTTTTAGAGAGAGAGAGTACAGGGAGGAGGGGCAGAGGGCGAGAGAATCTTAAGTAGACTACATGCTGAGCATGGAGCCCAACGTGGGGCTCAATCTCACAACCCTTAGGTCACGACCTGTGCTGAAATCAAGCTTAATTGATGCTTGATTGATGCTTAATTGACTACTGCACCACTCAGGCGCCCTGAGGATAAGAGTATTTCAAGGTAAAAACAGACAAATGGAGGTGTATAATAAACCAGGGAAACCATTAAAAATAAACAAACAAAGAGAACAATGAAAAGCTAATAATTGAAATAAATGAAATTATTTTCAAAAATCCTCAATCCTAAAGAGGGCAGAAAAAAATAGAATAGATGGAAGCAAACATCTAGCAAGATGGAAGTTTTTAGTTTGACAATATAAATAATTACATTACATATAAGTGATTTAAATATGCCAAATAAAAGACAGAGGTTGTCAGATTAGATAAAAAGTAAAACCAGAGTATATACTATCTACCAGAAACCTTTAAATGTAGAGAAATATATATGCTGAAAATAAAGGTAAGGAAAAGGTTGTATCAAGCAAACTTTAGCCACAAAATGTCAGACTAACTATAATGATTTCAGACAAGGTAGACTTCAGAACAGGAATATTTAAGAAAAAAAGAGGAACATAAAATAATATATGGATTAATTCTCCAAAAAGACATGACAACTCTATTTGTGTATTTGCTTAACAACAGAGCTTCAAAATATATGAAGTGAAAACTTACAGAATTGAAAAAATAGATAAATTTAATATTATACTTGGATACTTAAACACTCTATATAAATGATTCCTTAACCGAACAGCACTATAAGTTAACTTGACATAATTGACAATTACGGAATGCTCCATTCAATAACAGCAGAAGACATTCTTTTTCAAGTTCATATGTGCTATTGGCCAAGAACAAACCTAAAAAAGTTTAAAAATATCAAAATTCTACTATGTTCCTAGACTATTATGGATGGAATTGTTCCCCCATCCCCCACATACACACACACATTCCAATGCATATGTTGAAACTTTAACCACCAATGTGACTGTATTTGGAGATAGGGCTTCTAAGGATGTAATTAAGGTTAAATGAGACTATACTCCTGAGTCCCTAATCCAACAGGACTAAAGAGGAAGGGTTGTGTTCACAGAGGAAAAGCCATGTGAGAACACAGCAAGAAGGTGGCCATCTGCGAGCCAACAGGAGAGACCTCAGGAGAAACCAAACCTACCAACATCTGGATCTTGGATTTTTAACCACCAGAACTCTCTGAAAATACATTTCTGTTGTTTAAGCCATATACTCTGGAGTATTTTGTTATGGAAGCCCTAGCAAATGAATACACAGATCATAACAAAATGAAACTAAAAAAATCCACAATAGAAATTATTACAATATACTTCTAAATAATACATGAATCAAAAAGAAGATCAAAAAAGAAATTAGAAAATAATTTTAACTGAATGAAAATGAAAACACACATATCAAAATATGATGGGTTCAGATAAAGCAGTGCATGGCAGGAAATTTATGCATTAAATGTTTACATTTGAAAAGAAGAAGTCTCAAATGATCTAAAATTCTTCCTTTCTCTATTAAGAAAAAAAAGAAAAAATTAAATGCAGAGAAAGCAAAAGAAATTGAATAATTAAGACAAGAGGAGGGGGACAAGATGGCAGAAGAGTAGGGGACTCTGTTTCAACCAGTCCAAAGAAATTAGCTGGATATCTACCAAACCATTCTGAACACCCAAAGACTGTATTAAGAGATTCAGAGGGACACTATATCATTCTTAAAGGGTCTATCCAACAAGAAAATCTAACAATTGTAAATATCTATGCCTCGAACATGGGAGCAGCCAACTACACAAGCCAGCTGTTAACCAAAATAAAGAATCAGATTGAAAATAATACATTAATAGTAGGAGATTTTAACACTCCACTCTCAGCATTAGATGGATCATCTAAGCAGAAGATCAACAAAGAAATAAGAACTTTGAATGACACATTGAGCCAGATGGACTTCGTAGATATATACAGAACATTCCACCCTAAAACAACAGAATACTCATTCTTCTTGAATGCACATGGAACTTTCTCCAAAACAGACCACATACTGGGTCACAAATCAGGTCTCAGACAATACCAAAAGACTGAGATTATTCCCTGCATATTATCAGACCACAATGCCTTAAAACTGGAACTCAATCACAAGAAAAAAATTGGAAGGAATTCAAACACTTGGAAGTTAAAGAGCATCCTGCTAAAGAATGATTGGGTCAACCAGGAAATTAAAGAAGAACTTGAACATTCATGGAAACCAATGAGAACGAAAACACATCGGTCCAAAACCCATGGGGGTACTGCAAAGGCGGTCCTAAAAGGGAAATACATAGCCATCCAAGCCTTTCTCAGAAAATTACAAAAATCCAAAATACACAAGCTAACCTTACTCTTAAAGGAGCTGGAGAAAAAACAGCAAATAAAACCGGTTTAAACCAAGCAGGAGAAGAGAAATAATATAGATTAGAACAGAGATCGATGAAATAGAAACCAGAAAAACAGTAGAACAGTTCAACAAAACTAGAAGCTGGCTCCTTGAAAGAATGAATAAGAAGAGAAAGGACCCAAATTAATAAAATTATGAATGAAAGGGGAGAGATCGTGACTAACAACAAGGAAACAGAAACAATTATTAGAAATTATTACCAGCAACCATATGCCAAGAAATTAAGCAACCTGGAAGAAATGGATGCCTTCTTGGAAACTTATAAACTACCAAGCCTGAAACAGGAAGAAATAGACAATCTGAATAGACCAATAACCATAACAAAATTGAAGCAGTAATCAAAAACCTCCCAAAAACCAAAAGTCCAGGGCCAGATGGCTTCCCACGGGAATTCTACCAAACATTTAAAGAAGAAATAATACCTATTCTACTGAAGCTGTTTCAAAAAATAGCAACAGAAGGAAAACTTCCAAACTCATTCTATGAGGCCAGCATTACCCTGATCCCCAAACCAGGCAAAGACCCCATCAAAAATAATTACGGACCAATATCCCTGATGAATATCTATGCAAAAATTCTCAACAAGATCCTAGCCAATAGGATCCAATAGTACATTAAAAGGATTATTCACCACAACCAAATAGGATTTATTCCTGGGATGCAAGGGTGGTTCAACATTTGCAAATCAATCAGTGTGATAGAGCACATTAATAAAAGAAAAGACAAGAACCATATGATCCTCTAAATCGATGCAGAAAAAGATTTGACAAAATACAACATCCATTCCTGATTAAAATTCTTCAGAGTATAGGGATAGAGGTAATATTCCTCAATGTCATAAAAACCATCTATGAAAAGCCCACAGTGAATATCATTATCAATGGGGAAAAGCTGAGAGCTTTTCCCTGAAGGTCAGGTGCGTGACAGGGATGCCCATTCTCACCACTATTGATCAACATAGTGCTTGAAGTCCTAGCCTCAGCAATTAGACAACAAAAAGAAAAAAAAAAAGCATCCAAATTGGCAAAGAAGTCAAACTCTCTCTCTTCGCAGATGACAGGATACTTTATGTGGAAAACCCAAAAGACCACTCCCAAATTACTAGAACTCATACAGCAATTCAGCAATGGGCAGAATACAAAATCAATGCACAGAAATCAGTTGCTTTCCTATACACTAACAGTGTAACTGTAGAAAGAGAAATTAAGGAATTTATTCCATTCACAATAGCAACAAAAACCATAAGATACCTAGGAATAAACCTAACCAAAGAGGTAAAGGATCTATACTTTAGAACACTTACGAAAGAAATTGAAGAAGACACAAAAAGATGTAAAAACATTCCATGCTCATGGATTAGAAGAATAAACGTTGTTAAAATGTCTGTCTTGCACAGAGGAATTTACACTTTCAATGCCATCCCTATTAAAATACCATTAACATTTTTCAAGGAGCTAGAACAAACAATCCTAAAATTTGTATGGAACCAGAAATGACCCCGAATCACCAAGGGAATGATGAAAAAGAGAAACAAAGCTGGAGACATCACGTTGCCTGACTTCAAGGTATATTACAAAACTGTGATCACCAAGACAGCATGGTACTGGTGCAAAAACAGACACATAGACCAATAGAACAGAATAGAGACTCCAGAAATGGACCCTCAACTCTATGGATAACTAATCTTTGACAAATCAGGAAAAAATATCCAATGGAGAAAAAACAGTCTCTTCAATAAGTGGTGCCAAGAAAATTGGACAGCTATATATAAAGAATGAAAGTGGACCATTCCCTTACACCATACACAAAGATAAACTCAAAATGGATGAAAGACCTCAATGTGAGATAGGAATCCATCAAAATCCAGAGGAGAACATAGGCAATAACCTCTTTGACATCGGCCACAGCAACCTCTTTCAAGACATGTCTTCAAAGGCAAGGGAAACAAAAGCGAAAATGAACTTTTGGGACTTCATCAAGATAAAAAGCTTCTGCACAGCAAAGGAAACAGTCAACAAAGCTAAGAGACAACCCACAGAACGGGAGAAGATATTTGCAAATGACATTACAGATAAAGGGCTGTTATCCAAGATCTATAAAGAACTTCTCAAACTCAACACTCAAAAAACAAATTACCCAGTCAAAAAATGGGCAGAAGACATGAATAGACACTTCTCCAAAGAAGACATACAAATGGCTAACAGACACATGAATAAATGCTCAACATCACTAGCCATCAGGGAAATACAAATCAAAACCAAAATGAGATACCACCTTATACCAGTTAGAATGGCAAAAATTAACAAAACAGGAAACAACAAATGTTGGAGAGGATGTGGAGAAAGGGGAGCCCTCTTACACTATTTGTGGGGATGCAAGCTGGTATAGACACTCTGGAAAACAATATGGAGGTTCCTCAAGATTTAAAAATAGAGCTACCCTACAACCCAGCAATCACACTACTAAGTATTTATCCCAAAGATACAGATGTAGGGAAAAGAAGGGGCACATGAGCCCCAATGTTCATAGCAGCAATGTCCACAATAGCCAAACTATGGAAGGAGGCGAGAGGCCCTTCAACAGATGAACAGATAAAGAAGATGTGGTCTATATATATAATGGAATATTATTCAGCCATCAGAAGGGATGAAAAGACCCCAAATCACCAAGGGAATGAAGAAAAAGAGAAACAAAGCTGGAGGCATCATGTTGCCTGACTTCAAGCTATATTACAAAACTGTGATCACCAAGACAGCATGGTACTGGCACAAAAACTGACACATAGACCAATGGAACAGAATAGAGAACCCAGAAATGGACCCTCAACTCTACGGGCAACTAATCTTTGACAAATCAGGAAATCACCATTTGCATCAACATGGATGGAACTGGAGGGGATTATGTTAAGTGAAGTAAGTCAAGCAGAGAAAGACAATTATCATATGGTTTCACTCATGTATGGAGCATAAGGAATAGCACAAAGGACCATTGGGGAAGGGAGGGAAATCTGAAGTGGGAGAAATCAGAGAGGGAGACAAACCATGAGCAACAATGGACCCCGGGAAACAAACTGAGGGTTTCAGAGGGGAAGGGGTAGGGGTAAGAGGTAACAGGGTGATGGGTATTAAGGAGGGCATGTGTTGTGATGAGCACTGGGTGTTATACATATCTAATGAATCACTGAACACTACATCAAAACATAATTAAAAAAAAAAGAAAAAGAAAAATAGTTCCAAAACTAAAGCTAAAAAAGAAAGCACAATAACAAAAAAAACATGATTGAAACTTAGAAGTTGTGAAAACAATAAATATGAAGTGAAATAGATATATTTATACAAATACATAACTTCTTAATTTTTCTTTCTTCATCATAAGTATATCAAATGTCATTACCTAGTTTAAGATTAGTAGACCCACGAGTCTACATCAACATTAATAATTGTGTGTTTATATTATTCCCTTAATATTTGAAATATTGAAAATAATAATAAGTAGGACACATTTGGTAGACACAGATAATGAAAATCTGCTTTCGGTTTTTAATTAAAATATTAATAAATGTTTAATACAAAGATAATCAAGGCAAGAACAGAAATCAATGAAACCAAAAGCAGGAAAACCACAAAGCATCAGTAAAGCAAAAGTGGTTTCTCAGAAGTGAATAAAATTAATAAATTCTTAGTGAAACTGACCACAAGAAAAAGAAGTAAATTACCAATATCATGAATGAGAGAGGACATTACTACAGATATAAAAAATTCTACAGATATTTAAAAAAAGATATTACAGGAATATTGTCAACAAATTTATGTCAGTGTAAATTAAATGGACACTCCTTAAAGACACAAATTACCAAAGCTCACTGAAGAAAAAGATAAATAACCTGAATAGTCCTGTGTCTATGGAAGAAATTGTATTTGTAGTTAAAAACCTTTCCATAAGGACATTGCCAGATGCATATGGTTTTACTGATGAATTGTACCAAATATTTTAGGGAGGAATAATGCCAATTTTACCAAGACATTCCAGAAAATTGAAGAGTTGGGAACATATTTTGTGTGGCCAGATTTACCCTAAAAACAAAACCTGAAAAATGCAGGAAAAGACGACTACAGACTAATATCCCTCATGATTATACAGAATATAGAAATCCTTAAGATAAGTTAGCTTATTGAATCCAGCAAGATATAAAAAATATAATGCATTATGACCATACTGGGTTTATACTGGATATGCAAGATTGTTTCAACATTTGAAATTCAATCCATGTTATTTACCATATCAACACCAACAGCAAAAAAACTACATGATTCAGAAAAAAAAGAGCTTTTGACACACTTGAACTGTAGAACCAACTATTTATCTTCAAACAAACCTGAACAATGCCAACAGAATGATAAGGAGAGCACATTGTAGACATGAAAGCAAGGCCCACGGTTGTTCCAGAAAGTTTTGTTGCTCTGCAAGAGAAAAAGAAATAATATAACAGCTATGATTCTCAACTATATGTTCTATAGATAATCCAGAACTCTAAATGGTTAACAGAGAAACTCATATTATGAATAATAACTTAAATATTTCCTTCAGTTTTTGAATTTGCATTAGGCTTTCTTTTAATATGCAATGGTTGTCATATCACCTAAGTATAAGCACCTGGATATAATCAATTTTAATATTTTATATATATTTTTATTTGTATATTAGTATTATTACATATGCTTTGTTTTAATTTATATTTTTCTCTCATACATTTTTACATCCATTTACTTTTGTTCTCTTTTAGCAGTTTTAGATAGTGGGATTTGGAATTTGGGCCCATTCTGAACATATTTGTGTTACTGAAGCATTTATGTTATTGAAGTATTTGTTACTAAAAAGAAATTTGAACCACTTGCATTTATTTGCATAGATGATTGGTTTGGTCTTTCATAATTTTAATTTTATTTTTTCGTTTTATTCATTTTGTTTTTCTTTCAATTTGTAATGACTCCATGTGCTACCTTTGCTATTATTCTGCTATCTGTTCAAGATCCTAGCCCTGGTTTGTCTTTAGTAATTTACAAAGAATAAATAAAAAGTTGAACTTATATTTTCCCAGTTATCATCCTCATTTTTGCCATGAAAAATAAGGAAAATTAGAGAACTTCTTCCCCCTTTATAAAGATACATGGCATTTATATCCTCTTTAAAAATTATAAAATTACTTATACTTAAGTCCGCATATGTGTGGGTTTAATACTCACTACCAGTTCATTTATAATAAATAAAAGCTTCTCCCATTATGGAGTTAGCTATTTTGGTTCCTGTTTTCAGTGGGTAGAGTATAGTTGTACTACAAGGTTCTTATCTGGTTATGCCTAGGTATAGACATATACCTTTTGTTAATTTGTCAGGTAAAGGCCATGACTTTCGTTTACAAGTGAAAGGACAGTTATTTCCTTCCATCATATCTTTTTAGTACTTTTATCTTGTTTATTCTAGTCTAGTCAGGAAATCTACTCTTGACGTTGGATTGCCATTTTGTGCCCTCTTTAATGCCCATCACCCAATTACCCCATCCCCCACCTACCTCCCCTCCAGCAACCCTCAGTTTGTTCCCTATACTTAAGAGTCTCTTATGGTGTGCCTCCCTCTCTGTTTTCATCTTATTTTACTTTCCTTTCCCTTCCCCTATGTTCATCTATTTTGTTTCTTAAATTCCACATATGACTGAAATCATATGGTATTTGTTTCTCTCTGACTGACTTATTTCACTTAGCATAATACACTCTAATTCTATCCACGTCATTGCAAATGGCAAGATTTCATTCTTTTCAATGGCCGAGTAATATTCCATTGTGTATATATATACTACATCTTCTTTATCCATTCATTTGTCAATGGACATCTGGGCTCTTTCAATATTTTGGCTGTTGTGGACATTGCTGGTATAACCATTCGGGTGCAAATGTCCCACTGAATCACTATTTTTGTATCCTTTGGATAAATACCTAGTAGACACTGTGCAATTTCTAAGCTTCATTATGGAAGTCTTGAAGCTTTCTCTTGGTCCTCTTAGAATGCTTCTTCTGGGGAAAAACTAGTCACCTTGCAAGATCTCTAGAACCCTGAGACTGCCATGCTGGAGGCAGTCCAAGTTAGCCACATGAAAGCCGTATATGCAGAGATGACCAACCAGTGTCCATGCTCCAGCCATACCAGGCAAGGAACCAGACACTTAAGATAAGAAGACTTATTTTAAGTCAGGAAGTTGTGGGCTGATATGTTACGTGTAGTAGATAACCAACACAATATTAATTAATTCTTATTTCCTATAACAACTCCTGTTTTCTTACGAAGTAAAACTTGAATAATTTTAAGTCACTTCTTGCTGATTCTTTCTGATTCCAGCTGCACACTATCCAGCAGAATTTTCTTGATTTATTTTGAGGCATGTGCTCAGCAGTCTTGTCTAATTTATAGTCATCAGATTTACTTCCTGTTTCTTTTTAATTGGTCATTTCAGGGGGATGGTAGAGGTGTGGGATGAGAATATAATACACAATCATCTTTCAATCCTTGAAGTTTGTCCTGACCAGTGCTTAAGGCTAATCAAGTCTTTTAAAACATTGATTCGAAATTTCTCTTGCCATTATCTAAACCTGTCTTTCCTTTCTGTATGCCTAATCAAAACAGACAAAATTCTGATGAACCATTGCTAAATTGTTAGCTTTTCTTCAAAAACAAAAGAAAAAGAAATACATGCAACAAAGGTTAGAGCATATTCACAAGATTCAAATGAATACTTTTTAAACTTTTAACCCCCTTGCGTAAACCACTTCCTCTTACCCTATCCCCTGAGATACCACTTGCTTTGCCAAGGCTTTGGAAAGTTTCTATGCTAAATACCATTTAACATACAAAGGGGAAAATCTATACATACGTGATTAACTGAGCGATATCATGATGTTTTCTTCTTCGGAGGATACTTCCCCTCCATTTAGAAAAATTTTCCAAGGTGAAACTTGCATTTGGGCTTATCTTTATTTTATCCTCATCATTCCAGATTTCCATACCGACTAAGACCACGTGAGTATTGAGCTTTTTATAAAGCTGTCCAAAAAGAATACATGTCAAAAGAACAACATAATGGGGATATTATCTTTCAATATTTTCAATGTAATTTAATTAATTTAATTTAATTAAATTTTTCAAAATTTTACAATGATATAACCTGACACATGTCAGGGTGCTGGACATGTGGAGGGCATTGTCAATATGGACATGTCTACCCTTCATCGCAGGGAAATTTCCTAGTGTTATTACTCTGATTTTTGAAATGTAAAGTCTCTAATATTTTCATTTCTTAAATATAAAAATGTAACATGAAACATGTACACATTCAAAAAAATTACTTACTCATAGAACACTTTATTAAAAATTAGCAATCCATTGCCATTGCCACCCCCACTAAAAAACAATAATATTTTTGTTGAGATATAATTGACATAGAACATTATATTAGTTTTAGTATGCAACATAATGATGTGCACCTGGAAATCTTTATACAAAAAGATATCTCAAAGCGAATGTGTTCTAAATGGAAATCCTCATCTGTCTTCTGAGTTACTATCCCCCTCCATGTTACCCATTCTTAAAGTTTCTCAGGTCCAACCCTTGATGTCACTTGACTCTTCTCCTTTCCTTATTCTTCTCATCTCTCATCTACCTCATCTACCTTATGGACTCTATCCAGAGATCAGCTATTCTCAGTTGTTCCACTACCATTGCTTTTTCTCAAGCCACCATCATCTTGTGAGCCAAATTAGGGAATAATTTTCCTATCTGGTCTTATTTCTGCCAATTGCTTTACTTCAGTTTATTTCCAACATAATGGCCAAGATAATCTTTTAAGAACACACATCTGAACATGTTACACCTCAGCTCAGGCTCTCCAATGTCTTCCTTGCCTGTGAAGAATACCAAAAAGTCCTTACCCAGGCCTACCAGGAGCTGCAGGTTCAGGCCATGGCTACCCATCAGATGTCATCTCCTTCCACCCTTGCCCTGGTTTACTGCATGCCAGCCACAATGGCCGTCCCACTGTTTCTCAAATATGACAATCTAGCTTCTGTCCTCAGAACTTCACTCTGTCTTGCACACCCTCCCCTAGGGTCAGACACTTATCTCCCTTCCTTTCCCTGCTCAAATGTCACTTTGGACACCTTGGACTTGGGCTTCCCTATTTAACATAGCACCCAAGATGAACCTCTCTCTCTATCACTCTTTTTTATACACTGTTTTTTTTTATAGCACTTCTAATCACCATCCTACATACTCTTTATTTGGTGTACTTATGCTCATCTTGAACAAAAATGTAAACTCCTTGAGGGGATATTTGTCAGTTTTGTTCCCCACTTTATTTCTGTCATCTAGAAAAGTTCCTGTCACAAAGGAGATGTTCAATAAATAGGGCCAGTTCTTGGGGTTCTTTAAGAGGAGTCAGCATGATCTTTGCGGTGAGAGACAAGATATGGATGATGTTGGTCATTGAACCCACCCTCATTTTCTCTCTATCCTTAGAGAATTTGCAGGCTACCCCAAAGTGACTCACCCATGTAAGTAGGCAGACTCACTGTATGTTCAACTAACAAGACACTAACAATTAAGATTTAAGCAGGGGGCATACAGAAATCATTTTTAAAAGATTTTGTTAATTAGATGATAAAATCCTGTTTACAAGCCAAAAGCAACATCTTTCCCAATTGAAATGGACTTTGAAATCCAACCAATCCAAGTTCAAATCTTATCTCTACCATTTCCTAACTTTGTGATTTTAGGCAAATAGCTTTGCTTCCCAGAATCTAATTCTTTAGCTATATATTAGGTTTAGGAATATCTCAGAATTTGAAGATTCAATGAAATCATGTATTAAAGATACTACTGTGCCAGAATTTGGCTGATTTTGTTTGTTTTCCCATGCTCTCCCATAGACTGGCTTTCTGTTGGGATTTGCTGGTCAGTGATGTCTCCCCAGGCTTTAAAAAAACAAAAAAGCAATTCAAACAAAATCATCTCTTATACCTTCATCAACCTGAGAATAGTGTGGCATGTAGGTGAGGAACATCTCTATCATGTAATATTGATATTCAATTAAGTAGCAAAATTTCAAGAATTAATCAGCAGTATTAATCTCAGGAGTACTGACTTTCTTTCCCTGCTTCACAAGCATTCATAGATACACCCAATGACACTGCCTCACAAATGGTTAAAATTGCACTTGAAATATATCATACCATGTTGACATAATTGGCCATTTCAAACACCCTCTTTCTTATTTCCTCTGGATCTTGATTGTACTTTTTAAACTGAAAAAAAAAAACACCACAAACAACAACAACAAAAAACCAACCATGACAAAATACGGGCACTAAAAGAAATGAATATAGTTAAAAGGCAAAAAAAAAAAAAAAGGCAACTTCAGTTTATTTTACTTATCAGTGGTTATAATTAACAATCAGTTATAAAAGTTAACAGTTAACAGATAGAAGCATAATGTTTCCTTATTTCTTAAGCTATGTTAAAGTACTTTCAGAGTAGAGATGATGTATTACCCCTGAAGTAGTAGCTCAGTGTAAAGTTCTAAGGAATTACTCCAAATATTTTTCCATTTAAATACCACGGTTTCATAAACTGTGCAGAATTGGTGCAAGGAATAGATTATTTTTGTGTGTGTGTGTGTGTGTATACAAATAATCTATTCCTTGCACCAATTCTGCACAGCTTACGAAACCATGGTGAGATATATATATATATATATATATATATGATAAATGGTAAATAAATGTAGTATAATGAGAGGCCAAGATTTAGGGCATGAACAAACTAACTTACTCATATTATCATAGTGCAAAGATTTCCCTTTTGAGATTATGTGAATCTTCATTCATTCATTATGTGAACCTTAGGTTTCCAATATTTGATAATGTGTTCTTTTAAAATAATATAAACAATGAATATTACCAAAAAAATGCCTTTTTCAGAAGATTCCATTCATCAGTCTTGTACATTTGCCACTCCCTGATGAGGATAAATTCTAACTTACCAGTGATTTAACTGCTTAATGAAAGACAAAATGTCAAAAGAATTTAATTGGAAACTAAGTTTGGAGACAATAATAAAAGATAAAATGCAAAAAGTTCACTTTGTGCATATCATATCCGGTGCACATTCCTGAGAAGGAAAAATCATATCAGTCTAATTATATGCCAAATTTCCTAGGATCAGAACAATTCATAAAAAAGAATAGCTCATAGTCTTGATTCTTCAAAACCGATCTATATATTTAATATTTCCCATAATAAATTTATATAGAAGAGGATTTTTAAAAGACACATTTATCTGTTACAATTACCTCACCATTATCCAGGACCAAATAATATTCTATGTATTTCTTATGTTCTGGCCCCTTCTGGTCTTTTGTTTTCTGTAATAAATATAAAAACAAAAATTACTGAGACAATATCATTCTCTGCAAGAGTCATTCTTTTACTTGAAATGTGTAATTTTAGAAAATATTGGTTGATATCTGGCAACAAAGGAAAACAACATTACCATTTTAACTCTAACTAACCAAGCAGAATTATCTATAGACAAGACTCAGAATATCAGAGCTGGAAGGGACATCAGTGACATTCTAGTCTGACCCCTTCATTTTGCCAGAATTTAAATGATTGCACATCTAGCTAATACATGTGCTGGAACTAAAACCAGTGTCTTCGGAGTTTTTGAACAATGGGCTTTCTCTACTATCATGTCCTGAAATAGAGAAACAGTGACTTCAGCATCCTCCTAGTGTTTCTTGTTATTATTGTTGGTTTTAAGTAGCCTTTTCTCTCTCTCCCAGTGAGCACCCCCTTCCTTAGCATTGGTACAATGCCCAGAGCCACCACACCATGGCATCTAGTCTGCTCCCTTCTCCTCAGACAGAGCTGGATCTCTTTCCCACGTTCCAAGCTTCCCTATTTTCTGTTCCTTTTTCTACACAAAACAAAACAAAACAACAACAAAAGATACATTTCATAGTGGATTGTTCTTTTGAATAGTAGCAGATACATTATTCATACTAAATAATAAACTATCAAAGTTTATTATGTTGCATTTCTGGAAGTTGTCTTTTTTTTTAAGATTTTATTTATTTATTTGAGAGACAGAGATTAATGGAACACAGGTGGTTGGTAGGGCAGAGGGAGAGGGAGAGAGAATGTCAAGCAGAATCAGTGCTGAGCATGAAGTCTGACTCGCCGCTGGACCGCACTACCCTGAGATCATAACCTCAGCGGAAACCAGGAGTCCGACGCTTAACAGACTGAGCCACCCAGGTGCCCCAGAAGTGGTTGTCTTTTAACAGGCAAATGAGCTTCGATTAGAAAGAACACATTAGCACTTACACTGTGCACCACTACTGCTGTGGGCACTAGGAGTAAAGCAGTGAAACAGACGTGTTCTGTGGGCTTACAGAGCTCCCACTAGGCAAACAGGCATAGGTAAATCAGGTGGTGATTAGTGCTATGCGGAGGATTAAACGGAGTCACGTGATACTGTGTGCCGAGGTAGTTATTTCAAGAGATGTTAGGGAAAGCTCTAAGGAGCTGGTCATGCAGCAGACATATTAATGAAAATAAGAAATCAGGGAAGGGAAGATAAATTGGAAGATAATTTCAGCAGAGGAAAAAAAATGAACAAAAAGACTCTGCAAGAATTGATATTGGCATGTTTAAAGCACAGAAAAAAAATGTTTTTCAGAACGGAATGCGGGGAGGTTGTCAGTGGGCGGGAACTACGAGGTAGAGAGATTACAGTAGGAAGCGGGGCCCTAAGCATACAGGGATTTTTTTTTTTTAAGATTTTATTTATTTATTTGACAGAGATAGAGACAGCCAGCGAGAGAGGGAACACAAGCAGGGGGAGTGAGAGGAAGAAGCAGGCTCATAGCAGAGGAGCCTGATTTGGGGCTCGATCCCAGAACGCCGGGATCACGCCCTGAGCCGAAGGCAGACACTTAACCACTGTGCCACCCAGGCGCCCTGGGGATTTTTAACTCACTCTCATCTCGACCTCTATATATTAGAGGCCCTCATAAAAGCTCAACCCTGGGTCCCATTCTTTATCTACACATCTTCCTAGGTAATCCCATCCTGTGTTATGCCTTCTATAAATAGAAACTCTGCACTAATTACTATCAAATGTGTATCTCCAGCCTTGGCCTCTCCTCTAAAGGCCAGACTGTTATAATTACCTATTTCATGCATCCATTCAAATGTCCAATACCACAAATCTAACATGGTCAAAATAAAACTGATTCCCAAACCTCAAACAAAACCTGCTTTTACCTCATTCTCCCCAGCTCAGTTAACAGTACAACCATTCACCATTTGCTTAGGTCCAAATCTAGAAATTATCCTTGATTCTTTTATCCTTCATCTCTAGGGGTAGTTCTTCTGGATTCCTAGTATCATATCACTGGTAGAATTTAAACCCGCAGCAGATTGAACCCCAAAGAGATTTTCTTCTGTTAAGATCAATTCTGCCCCGTACTTATGGATTCTGAGAACATTTAGAAGAGATGATTGGATATAAAGCATCTTCTGAAGGAAATTAAAGTAATTATGGCAATGAGTTTTTATATACTCCCTATGGTTTCAAACGAGCCATATTCATTTTTCTTCTGTGACTGGAAGCTGAATTCATATATATAAGAATATTCTAAGTTCCTCTGGGCATATCCTGTATTTATTTTTGCTCCCTGCTACATCGCCAGAACCAATGGCAGTACTTTAAGAAGGAAAACTATTGAATGAATTCATTCATAAAGACAGCAGGATATTTTATGTCAAAGTAATAATACTTTATACCTTTGTTGTATGTTATAGTATTGTCAAAGTTGCCTGTTCCTAGAGCGCAAGCATTGTATTTATAATTTTTTTAGCCCTGGCACATTGTTGTTAATAATGGTTAATCCACAGATACTTACTAAAAAAATCATCAATATACAATGAGGTTTTAGTATCTTTACAGCTAGTTAGTACTAGTAGTTCAACAAAGACTATAAAGTTTCTGTTAATTGCAACTATTAAGACTGGAATCCGGGGCAGCTAGGACAGGATACATGAAAGCACTGCAAATAAAAAATGACAGTATGCATACCACCAGACTGGTGGCAGGTAGAACCACACTCTGCCGAGATCCATGTGCCCATAATATGTCATCCATCCCACAGGTGCTGTTAGTCTTTTCATCGGGATCATACTTGAAGAGTGCATGTTCCTGTCCATCCTGATTTGTGGGGCTTAAAGGTTCAATGAAGTACTTTTGATCTCCCTGACTGAAGTAACCCCTGAAAAACATGAAAATCCAGGTTTAAAAAATATTCCTGCTTTTGGGTGCTATAGACTTATAGACTCCAAAAAATTTCCAATACCACATAATTTTAAGCTCATGGCAATAGAAAATAGTGTAACATTGCAGCTGAAGATACACTTACAGATGGCCTAAACTTATTTTTTTCTATGAGGAAATGGGACCTGTTGGGAAGAAATGACTACTGTAATGCCATGTAGCTAATTTATGTCAGTGCTGACACTAGAATGGAAATTTCCTGATTGGCACCCAATACTCTTCTAATCTAATACTTTGTCTGCTCTAAAGTTGCACTGAAAATGAAGACTTTGAAGTCTTATAAATAAGAGTTAAGATTCTGGGTCTATAACTTCTTAGATGTGATACCGTGGAAAAGTTACTTAATCTCATACAGTCTCAGTTTCTCCATCTATAATATGAGAATAATACTTACCTAATAGAATGATTATAAAGGTTGAAGGACATAATACGTAAAGCACAAGATCAACAAATATTACCAATTTCTTCTCTATTATCTCTGCTGAAGCTGCAGGCTAAGATTCATTTAACCAATATTTAGGGAGCACCCATTATTCATTAGTCATTGGATTAAGGGCAGACAATAAGAAAAAAGAGTCATGATTTCTCCTCTCATGGAGCTTATAGTCAAATGAGGAAGATGGATGTGGATCAAATAATACATTTGACCCACAAATAATATAATTATATGACATATGAAATATTCATGTAACTGCTAGGACAAAAATATATAAGAATATATAATAGGAGATTGGATTAAGTGTACACGGAACTAGAAGACAAAGAGATAAGTAAGTAGGTGGTTTGTTGCAATGGTCTGCATAAAGGATCACAGTAGTTTGGACTAGGATGTGGCAGTAGAGAGAGAATGTAGTGAATAATCTCAGCGAATATATAGAATATCTAATCAATAGGGCTTGATAATGGATTGAAAATGAGTAATTGAGGGACGCCTGGGTGGCTTAGTCATTAAGCGTCTGCCTTAGGCTCAGGATGTGATCCTCGCATTCTGGAATCAAGCCCTGCATCAGGCTCCTCTGCTGGGAGCCTGCTTCTTCCTCTCCCACTCCCCCTGCTTGTGTCTCCTCTCTCGCTGGCTGTCTCTCTCTGTCAAATAAATAAATAAAATCTTTTTTAAAAAATGGGTAGTTGAGAGGCTAGAAATCATCAAGGAACCTAGGTTTCTGGATTGGGCAAGTGGTTGGTTGATTATTTCATTCACTGAGATGAGGAACACTGGAAAAACACCAGATTTGGGAGAAAAACATTAGTTTGATTTGGGGTTTATTAAGATTGAGAGTTCATTAATCTATCCTGATATGGAAGAGATATGGATATATGGAAGACAAAATTAGATAATCAAGTCTGGGCATCAGAAGAAATATCTCACTCTAAAAAGATGTCTGGGGGTCATTAATATACAGAAGAAAAGAATGTCATGAGAATGAATAGGACAAGCTGAAGAGAGAGTTTAGAGTAAAGAGGAAAGATAGAGAAGGGCTTCCATTCCCTAAAGAGTCAGACTCAAAAACCTATATTTTGAAAACAAGCAGACAAACAAACCCACCTCTGCAAGCAATTCAAATGTGTAAATTTACAAACGACCATTAAGAGAAGCCCTGTTTCCTAGGATTCATATTTAACTACATACAGAATAATTCATTCTATTTGAGATTCTTCAGGTTTTTTAAAACACACACACTCAATGCCAATACTACAGGTATACATAAACCATTCATGAAGGCTTACCTTAGACCCCTGCATGTGCTGATGCTAGCATCTGAAACTTTTTCATTCATGATGTGTCCTTGGTAATAGCAGTCATCCTAAAGAAACAAAAAAGGGTTTTTTTGTAAAGGAAAGTGCATGTTTCTTAGATCCACTGCTAAATTTGAATTTGAAAGCTTGAAACAAGATCTATAATGTTTTCAAATAATTTTATGCTGAGCAACAGTCAACTTAGAGATGTAAAAAAATGGTTAAGAAGCTCTTTATGATTAAAATCTGTAATATTTAGTTAATTAATCCAATGCTTAAAGAGCAGTTACTAAATAAATACTGGTATTGCAGAAAAAGGAAAACAGAGGTGTATGCAGTCTGGAAGAAACAAACTTATAGATAGAGGTTTAAAATCTGAGTTCCCAAAACATCAGACATTCATTCTTTCCCTTGGCTAATTGCTCTTTTTTTTTTCTAACACCTATAAGCTTTTTCCAAAGAATAGGTTATCAGGATTATATTGTTATTTCTTGATTTATTCAAAGAGTTTCAGCAGACTGAGTTAGTGTGACATCCCCTTCTCCATCTGAAGCAAAATGTCCAATTCTAGCACTTTTCCATGTGGATGTACTTTAATCAAGCATACCTTTCTGCTTTGAGACAGGTGATGTATTGGCCCACATAAACGTCTGTGCCATCGCTATAAGAGAATACCTGAAGGCCTTCCAATAGAAAAATGGAGCTCAAAAAAGATGGCAATGATAAAATACTCCTCACACTACTTCCCACAGCCATCTTCTCTAAATAAGAGTCAAGAGTAAAAAAATATTTAAGGAAATCAGAATTCTATAATTCTGTCATTGAGGAAATAGTCTTGAGTTGGAGACATTATATGATCTAGAGAGGTGATCAGCATTGACTAAGAACACAAGATGTATTTAATTTTCACTCTTCTAATGAAAATGAGAAGCTCCTGCCCATTCTCTCATAGGGAGCGCCTGAAGGCTGGAAGGGGTTACCATGGTTGTCAAGGAATGCCTTTGTTCTTGTCAAACTGCACAAATATTAGAGGATCTAATAAGAAATTACCACTGCTAGAAAAAGCACCAATGTTGTAAATGCTGTTTCACTTTCACTATGTCTGGCAATGACACTGCCTTTGGGTATGGGGTCACACCCCAATTGACAATGATTCTAGGATATTCTTTTACCATGATTTGTGGGCTTGTGGTGACCTCCTCTCCAGTGGAATTATAATGTGTTTCCACGTAACCTGGTGCAAGGAGACCCCTAGAGAAAAAAAGGAAAAGAATTCATGTTTACTCACGTTAATTGAAAAGTGCAGTGATCAAAGTGAAAGCTTCCGCTGGATGTGCAGGAAAGTTTTAACTCCTGAGCTCCTTCTCCTAAGCCCTCAAGATGAGTCCAAGCATGAAGAAGATGCTTACAATGCAAAGATTGAGGGAGCTGAGTCTTTGACGTTCCTGAGTAGTGTGGACGTTCCTGAGTAGTATGGAACTGTGTCTGCTTTCTCATCAGACTTTGATAGTTCTCTGAGGGGATATTTTTGGAAGAAATGGAACTGTGAAGGGTAGAGTTGATAAAAATGACTGAAAAGAGCGGCACTCCTCACCAGTTTATGACAACTACGTTTTCACCCAGTCCTTTTCGGTTCCCAGTTACTGCTAACAACTGTAGCAGTGGAAAGTGTATTGGGAATTGACTTGCTTTTTGTAGTTAGAGCCCTTCTGGCATTTTCATTGAGCTTCTCAGGATTCTTTCAATTACCCAGCAGCACATAGGAGTCTGGATATATTTTTAAAGAGGCAGGGCAAGGAGAAAAGGAAATAACTAATAAATGTTAAATGCCATCTCTATGCCAGCCACTGAGTTAGACACTTCCCATGGATCATTCATTTAATCCTTTCTGAAATCTGATAAGGTAAATACGACTTGCTTCATTTTTCAGATGAGATTACACAGTTCGAGTAGCAAGGGATCATATCTAGGTCTGCCTAAAATTCACACCTGTACTATTTCCATTCTACCCCACCATTTCCAAAGTCCAGGCAGTTGTGATTTGTTGCAAAAGGCAATAGCCCATTTGAGGGGAAAAAAAAAATCTTGCTGTACTATATAGAACGGTTTAGGGATTGAAAGAGCTTGAAAGCACAGAATTAGGGGCAAAAACTACTTTTGAAAGAGTCGAGATATAGGATCATCAAGATTTAAGCCAGAGCTGAGGAAGTGAAACTTGAAAGAAATGTTGAATGTAGCTGACCTGAACGCAGAGAATGAAGGTACAAGACGACAATATAATGCATGAGAAAGTGGGTGGGTTAGTGTTAGCTGAGTGGAAGGAGCACTGGTGTGGGCATCAGGAGAGCCCAATTCCAGTTTTACCACTGACTTGTTCTTTGGTCCTAGAGTTTATTTAATTATATATGTCTCTTTTGTTTTTTCCTGATGGAAATGGTTGCAAATTGTTTTAATATCTAATCTTTCAGTATTATAATAATAAACTACAATAATGTAGGGGAAGATTTAAAAATCTATCTGCTTTTTCACAGAATTTGATAAAATGTGTATCTTCTTGTATCTCATGCATTGTGCTTTATTCTAGAAGGATCCAAACACTAGTAAACTGTTATTTTACTCAGTGTATTTCCACTATTTCGGTAGGAACAAATATTCACCAAACTCCTTGGGCCAGTTGAGAGAAAAAACTTAGCAGAGGTTCTTGAGAGCCTCAATTAGTACACTTTCCACATGCCAACTTGTTGTTGGTTAAGGATAATATCAGAAGTAAAAACACTTACTTGTTTTTTTTCAAATAAAGCACTGCAATTTTCCCATTAACTGTCATTTTATACTTCAATTCGGTTTCAAATTTTTCCTGCAAAAATGCACAAACATTTACTGGTGATTGCAAACACACGCAAATATTCATTTGACTGCGTTCATCTTTTTAATCATTAGCAAGCAATGTCTGCTTTCTTTAATGGTTGTGTATATAGTTTATATAGCAAATGTCTGCTTCCAGCCTCTTTTAACAAATCAAACTCTGCCAACTGAATAGACAAATTATCTGAGACCTTTCTATCCATCCATCTACCCATCCACCCACCCACCCATGCATTTTACAAATATTATTTGAGTGCTAATTATATGCATGACTCTACTCAGTTCTGGAAATTCAACTCTAAGCAAGAAAAATTGATACCTACTGTCAGAAAGCTTATAATCCTGTGGAAAGACAGACAATAAAAGTGATTTATGTTATATGATAAGTGATATAAATATGAGTGCAATGTAGGATGTCTAACATCTTAAGGTCAGGAAAGGCTTTCTTGAGGAAGTAACATGAAAGCTGAGATATGAATTAGCCAGGTGAAGCAGGGTGGGGAATTTATTTGAGAAGAAGGAATAATATGCCCACAAACCAAAAGACCTCAAAGACTCCTACTGATGATTTTTGGTCTGGAGGTCTTCTCACGGCTAACCGGACGTCAGAATATGAACAAAACAACAGAAATATGTACTCAAAAGCAGAGAGAAGTCATCAGGAAGAAAATAAAGTCTCAGGAGTTCAGAATGAGAAAATATCACCTCAAGCAAACCTCATGTGGAAAAGAACAGTTTTGAGATTTATATACACAAAAAGAGACACGAAGGACTGTTCATTAAAGAAGATGAAATTGGGTACTGAATCTGATTTTGTTCTATAGAACAGAGTTATTAACCTGGTTACACTCAATATCTAAAAATTCACTGGGGAGCGCCATGGCATTATTATTAAAGAGATCTAAATATGGCAGACAAAATATGACTGAATGCTGTTTCCTCTGCTGGGCCTCACCCAAGGCCAAGTTTTTCTTCTCTCCCCCCTCTTCTGGCTAGAGCAGTATCTGAGGCCAGCAAGGGACAATAAAGAGTTAGGAACTGCAGGTCAGGGGGATTGTGCAGGGATTTGCCATCTCCAAGGTCAGTTGGTATAGCCTGCATTCCCCTTAAATGATTAATTACTGGAGTCCTCTCTGATGCCAAAAACTCCTATATATAAATATCCCATACTGTATGTCTAGATGAGGAGAGGCTGCTGTAATTCACTTCATGTTGATGAATAGCAGGAGGTTGGGGGAAAAAAGCCTGAGGGTTGAAAATAGAGTTATGGGGAATCATTGTAACGACTTATCATTTAGACTTAAGAAAGGCCAGACGGAATTAAAATATTAGAAGGATAGTAGATATAATCTTCTGCCCAGAAGAGCCTTCCAGATATCTATTTCCTGTCAGTAATAGATTTTAGTGGATCTTCACCTATAATATTATTTGGAAATTGTTTTAGAAAAGATCATTGCTTTTGGACTGAAAGTTTTAGCCGATACTGGCACAGAGATTATAGATGAAAGGAAACAACAAGGAGGAAAACAAATATTTATGAAAGAGGGTGCACTGGGTGATGTGGATAACTGTACGTCCCTAGTAGAAGTCTGTGCTGGAGAGAAATGCCTGCTAATAAAAAATCTATTCTACTTGTATGCAACCTGGGTCCTGAACTATGGGTTAGGGGAGGAAATATACATCTTGATTGCAGAGTATCCACTAGAAGGAAATGATTTAGAGCCCAAAGATCAAGGTTAGCTGGTCACAGGGACATATAAACAAACACTTTCTCCAGGAAAAATGCCATGGTTAAGTTTGAATGGGTGGACTGGGAAGGCCACCAACCTGGATGTTCCTGGGATGGGAGCAAGAGTGTAAAGTGAAGATGATACCCATGGGCACACAGCAAACAGCAAAGCTCACCGTAGAAGTCCCAGGGAGGTTTAATGCCAGTAGTACAACTGTTGTCATAACATAGAGTAAGTTGAGTCCTCCAGAAACCGTGGCAGACCTAGCTAAGGCCTGAAGTTGTTCCCAATATATGGGAGGCGTTGTGCTACCAGATATTCTATTTGGGGGCATGAGCCAACAGCATGGCAGTTTTGACCTCCAAGGGAGAGTGTGTGCTCTGGAAGCAAAATCCTGGGAAGATAGGGATTAGCTTTGAATGTTAAGTTCCCAACATCAGGGACCTTGATTAAGAACTTGTCAAATATTTATCTATGCAGATATATGGACAATGTACTGCAGTTATATCTATGTAGTTATATGGACAACGTACTAATTCATTCATTAGCTCGTTTGTTCATTTGCTTATTTATTCAACAAATACTTAGTTTTCTTTATGCCATGCATATAAAACATAATTAAAAATACAATAATGAATATAGCTTTCAAGTTTATACTCTGGCCTTGAGTGACCCCTCCAGAAAATTTTTCAAAGGATAATTAATTCTAGTTCAAATCTTAAGTAACTGAGCCAGGTGTGATGAAGTCGAAAGGATGGGGCCATGCTCTTGGCACAGCTGACAGGTAAAGCCAGTGCCTCAGTTCTCTGGACCAGTAGGGGGCACGTTTGCTTAATAAGAAGTACACAAGTCCTCCTCTTCACTGCCTTGAGGAATGAGTAATCTAGACTGAGATCTATGTAACATCTATGGGATGCAGAGATCCCTTCAGTCACATGCATTCCAAATTCTGGATGTTTCAAGTAATTGCTAATCAATTCTTTGCACAAGGAAGACTGATAGTCTCGACCCTAAAGCCATGAAGATAACTTCTAAGAACTTGGCTTCTATCTATAAGACAGTGTTCTCATTGCTTACAAGCTGTACCTGAACAAAAAGAGAAGATTCTATGCCAAAAGAATGTGCCTGCAGTGTGGCAGACAAGGGTGTCCTGGCTTCTCTAGTCTATGCTTGTGAGACAGGTGTGAGGTGGCAGAACTCAGTAACCCTGACAGCGCAGGACTGAAATATCAGACATGCAGCAGCATGGGACCTTACATTCATAACAGAACAATGGCTGGTATCCCAGCGAGACTGCTAGGGCTTAGCCCTAGATGTTCAAAGGGAAAAGCCACATGGTATGACTGTCGCCTAAAATGCAGGACATCAGTTAAATCTGAATTCCACATAAAGTGAACAATTTTCTAAATATAAGCATGTCCCATACAATATTTGAGATTACTTACACTAAAAAAAAAAAAAGCATTCATTATTTATCTGACATTCAAATTTAACTAGGTATCTTGTATTTTTATTTGCTAAATCTGGTGATTCTATACACAGTAGAATCTACAGCAAGAGCTGTAAGAATGGAAACTAGACATTTGTGACCAGGGTAAGGAGGTAAAATTCTGAAATACCAGAACATGGAAAACACTGGCTTGGAAAAGCAGATTAATGCTCTTGGAATGTTTCTTTAACCAGGAATTACTTTTAATGGTTCAATCACATTCTTGTTGTGGGGTACTTCAAAGGCATCAAGCAGCACCTGAGAACATCATTGCCACTTGAATACTAAAAGGTAAACATGTCTGAGTTACACATATTTGTGAGATGGCTGGAAGCATTCAGTAGCCCCCCCCTTAAGTTATTCATGGCTAACATATTACCTTCTACTGCCTAAAATGAAGGCAGCAAGGAGAAAACTACACAAAACTCCAAAAGGAAAATAAAATTGAAGCATTCGAGTCATTTAGATATATTTTCCTTCCATTCTCTATGGAATTTGGTGTAATGTTTTTATTTCCTTCAAAAGATAAAATTGACATGTTTTATAGGATTTCTTTGAACCAATGGGCATTTATAGAATGTCCCTTTTCATAGGACAGGTGTTGAGAGACCAGAGTGAAGGAGGGGTAGAGGCATGTTAAAGACGTAGAAAATACTTTTTTTTTTAATTGACCTGGGCCATTTTAAACCAGAAGAGAAGATTAAACTTACTCTCACAGACATGCGGACACACACACACACACGTACACACATGCACACACCATAACTATAGTAAAATCAATATTACAAGAAAATCAAGAGCCAAATGGTGTAATACTGACTATTCTTGAAGCATGAACTATTCCATGGTGACTTCACAAAGGATATAAAATGGACTGGGCAATACATATATGGAGAACATGTTAGTTAGGAAAAAAAATCCTTAAGAAAGGCAAAGAGGTGGAAACAGGTGTATTATTAAGAAAGGCCTTGAGAATAACAAAGCTGACTAAGAAGGAGGTTGTGTCAAGAAGCAGAAAGAAGAAAAATGGCTTAGTAAACCATAGCATCAAGCAAAAGAGCCATGATGATTTGTCATAAGAAGTGGAGGGTGATGAGTTACATAGGACAGTGTCATAACATAATCTTAAACAGGGACTTAATAATTGCATGCTGCTTTGCTTTTCACATAAGTTTTCTCAAAATAGCCATATAAGACAAGTATTACTATTATTATCTCAATTTAAAGATGCAGAATTTGAAGTTCATTTGTATCTAAATTTATGCAGAGAAAATTAATAAAGTTAAGATGTGAATATAAACAAGCCTTTCAATTCAGATCCTTTACCTTTCACTATGGATTAGGAAAATATAAGGTTCATACAACCAGTTAATTGAATTGTGGACTAGATAAACAATGTATTTGCAATAAATATCAAGCACATTGCATCAACTACATCCATCTACTCAACTACTCCAAAAATTAAGATTGATCATCTATCAGGTACCGGTAACTACTCCACAGCTTTTCCTCAAAATAAATTGTTCAAAAGCTTACATTTGTTTTATAAGGAAATCACTTTATAACTACTATAAAAGATATTGGATGTGTATTCAAATTTTCCTCAGAATATTCAGCAACAAAATGTATCTGGTATTTAATTTTTTTTTAATTTACTTATTTGTCAGAGAGAGAGAGAACAAAGCAGGGGAAGCTAACGGCAGAGGGAGAGGGAGAAGCAGGCTCCCTGCTGAGCAAGGAATCCAACATGGGGCTCCATTCCAGGACCCTGGGATCCTGACCTGAGCCAAAGGCAGACACTTCACCAACCAACTGAGCCACCCAGGTGTCCTGATATCTGGCATTTTTAAGAGAGTGCTAGAAAACATTTAAGGAAGCCATACTGATGAAGAATCCAATGCCTGTAGGTCTCTTTTAAATTAAACAGAAACGTTTTGTTGAGAGAGAATTATTTTGATAAACAGGGTCTACTATGGGTTCTGCTATCATAAACATTTGATTTAGAAGAAATCATCTGTCAGGAACCTTATCCTGTGGGGGAGTAGGTACTCCCAGGGAGTGGCATCTTACAATATTTCTGCAAGTTATTATTTATGTCTCATTTATCTAAATTTTTCCTGGCTCCCAGCAGAAGACTTCTGGGTGCAGGTACTTAGAAAATTATTGAATGAATCACATGTTTTAGCTTTTATCTTTTGACTGAGAATGTGTTTTTTCATTAAGTAATAAGAACTATACAAAGTTTAATAACTTTCTCTTTAGAAAAGACAAAGGTAAATTTCATGTTTTACTATAGTAATTCATTCTAACTTGATATTCACCCACAGTATTTTTTTTTCTACTTCAGTTTTAATGTTCATGGCTTTGTTTGTATGTGTGTACATAGATACATAGATGATCGATAGATAATAGATAAAATAAGTTGTATTGAATGTCTTTGGAAGTACACAGTATTATAAATTACCATAAAAGTATTAAAGTTTACTTTCTGTGTGACCTTGGGCAGTTTATTTCAACTGTCAGAATCTTAATCTTCAAAATGAGGTTGATAATAGTTAATAAAAATATGATAGGTCAAACAAAAAATGCAAATGTCTATATATAAATATGTATATACATGTTTTATATATATACATATACCATATGTAAATATATCTATGCATATTTTTTCAAGATACTTTGTTAAGTAAAAAGTTGTACCTGTTGCTCTGGCTCCTTGACCTCTCTTTTATGTAGTGGATGAAGTCTTCTGGGATAAACCACTTCATAGTTCTTTACTCCAGGGAAATCTTTGATAGCATTTACTGAGGGGGAAAAAAGGTAGGAGAAGTTAATTCTGAGATTAACTTAACCAGAGACGTAAAGGATATATATTCTAGAAACTACAAATCACTCTTGAAAGACATTGAAGAAGACACAAAAAGATGGAAAACTATTCTATGCTCATGGATTGGAAGACTTAGCATAGTTAAAATGTCTATGCTACCCAGAGCAATCTACACTTTCAATGCCATCTCTATCAAAATACCAATGACATTTTTCAAAGAAATGGAACAAACAGCCCTTAAATTTGTGTGGAATCAGAAAAGGTCCTGAATCACCAAGGAACTGATGAAAAGGAAAAACAAAGCTGAGGGCATCATGTTGCCTGATTTCAAGCTATACTACAAAGCTGTGACCACAAAGACAGTATGGCACTGGCACAAAAACAGACACATAGACCAATGCAACAGAATAGAGAACCCAGAAATGGACCCTCGGTTCTTTGGGCAACTAATCTTTGATAAAGCAGGAAAAAACATCCAATGGAAAAAAGACAGTCTCTTCAATAAATGGTGCTGGGAAAATTGGACAGCTACATGCAAAAGAATGAAACTTGACCACTCTCTCACACCATACACAAAGATAAACTCCAAATGGATGAAAGACCTCGATGTGAGACAGGAATCCATCAAAATCCTAGAGGAGAACATAAGCAGCAACCTCTACGACATCGGCCTAAGCAACCTTTTTCATGACACATCTCCAAAGGCAAGAGAAACAAAAGATAAAATGAACTTGTGGGACTTCATCAAGATAAAAAGCTTCTGCACAGCCAAGGAAACAGTCAAAAAAACTAAGAGCAGCCCATGGAATGGGAGAATATATTTGCAAAGGACACCACAGATAAAGGACTGGTATCCAAGATCTACAAAGAACTTCTCAAACTCAATACACGAGAAACAAATAAACAAATCATAAAATGGGCAGAAGATATGAACAGACACTTTTCCAATGAGGACATACAAATGGCTAACAGACACATGAAAAAATGTTCAAAATCATTAGCCATCAGGGAAATTCAAATCAAAACCACATTGAGATACCACCTTTCACCAGTTAAAATGGCAAAAATTGACAAGGCAAGAAACAACAACTTTGGAGAAGATGTGGAGAAAGGGGATCCCTCTTACATTTTTGGTGGGAATGCAAGTTGGTACAGCCACTTTGGAAAACAGTGTGGAGTTCCCTTAAAAAGTTAAAAATTGAGCTACCCTACGATCCAGCCATTGCACTACTGGGTATTTACTCCAAAGATACAGATGTAGTGAAGAGAAGGGCCTTATGCACCCCAATGTTCATAGCAGCATTGTCCACAATAGCTAAATCGTGGAAGGAGCCGAGATGCCCTTCAACAAATGACTGGATTAAGAAGCTGTGGTCCATATATACAATGGAATATTACTCAGCCATCAAAAAGAACAATTTCTCAACATTTGCTGCAACATGGACGGGACTGGAGGAGATAATGCCAAGTGAAATAAGTCAAGCAGAGAAGGACAATTATCATATGGTTTCACTCATTTATGGAACATAAGAAGTAGGAAGATCGGTGGGAGAAGAAGGGGAAGAAGAAAGGGGGTGGTAAACAGAAGGGGAATGAACCATGAGAGACTATGCACTCTAGGAAACAAACAGGGCTTCGGGGGTGGGGGAATGGGATAGGCCGGTGATGGGTATTAAGGAGGGCACCTATTGCATAGTGTACTGGGTGTTATGTGCAAGTAATGAATCATGGAACTTTACATCAAAAACTAGGGATGTACTGTGTGGTGACTAAAATAATATAATAAATATTATTATTAATTAAAAAAAAGGTAGGAGAAGATTTAGTGGAGCAGAACAAATAAGCAAGCTGGTTGGTAATAATCACTTCTGATGAATAATGGATAATGCTACACACAGAAGTTTAACGGAGTTATGTCAGAGAGTTATTTATTTAAGTGTAGAGATAGACAAAATCAGAAGTCCACACTTCCTCCCAAATCTTGAACCTATATCTTCAAACAGTTCCCCAATGAACGTTTTTAAGTGTTTCTCTATTTGGTGAAAATATTTCTTTTGGATTTTTCCATCTCCTTTGCTACCTTGAATCCTCTATAGAGGAATGTAGCAAGCAGTACAGGCAAAAGCTAGTACAGGAAGGCAGAAGCCAAACTAATCTTCTAAGATGCTAATCAATGTCAGCATAATTGAGTAGAAGTAGTCTGAAAACTACAGTGTTACAAAAATGAAATAACTAATGTATGCTACTTCTGACTGTAATATTTTTTCTTATATTTTCCAATTGTAATGACTAAAACTAAGACACAGTAAGAAAAGCTCCAATATCAGCTCCATCAGCTTTTGCAATGCAGATAAATTTTCATTTTTGCATATGAAGCATGAAAATAATGAAAATTAGAGAAGCAAACAATTAGAACACTTTTACTAGTATGGAAGGAAAATTTTTGAGCCTGCAGTCATATTGAAAGAGAATTGAACAGTTATCTCATCCAAACTTCTATATGTATTTTGAATTCTCATGTCAACATTGTTTCTACAAGTTATTGTTTTAATTTTCTTTTATATTTTAAGAGAGAGAGAGAGAGCACATGCACACATGCATAAGCAAACAAGGAGGGGCAGGAGAAGGGGAGAGAGAATCCCAAGCAGACTCCATGCCCAGTGCAAACCCAGCTCAGGGCTCCATCTCAAGACCCTGAGGTCATGTCCTGAGCCAAAATCAAGAGTCAGATGTTTAACCGACTAAACCACCCAGGTGCCCCCCTAGGAATTATTTTTAAGAGGAATTCAGAGTCTCTGCAAAGCTAACACTTGATTTTTTATTTTCTCTTTTATGTGCCCACTTGATGGAGTCCTTCCTCGGGGTAGAGCAGTGTTTAAGGAAACGTCAATAGACCAGTTCTTTGGTTTTTTAGGGGGCTACTGGTCTACCCACAATATAGACGCAGTAGGAACCAAAGTATGGACCCAGCCTAGCAGTTTACTAACACTATGGACTGGAAAGTCTTTAGTTCTCTGTGTCATGACTAGAGTGCTCTCTAAAGATAATCCCAGCTCATTAAATTACTCAAAGCTAAATTCTATGGTAATATAAATTTATGTTATTACTGCTGATCTTTTAACAAATAAAAATGACCATTTTTTTGTTAGTCATCTTGGATGACTTGTACACTTAGCCCAATGATACTCCAGAGAATATTTATTTTTAAAAATTTTCTTTAGAAACTGAAACAGAATCTTTAAAAAATTCCTAGTTATGTCAACTTTTTGTTTTTTATCATTTTAGGATGGCTGAACACACTTAACCACTCAAGAGCCATTTACTTCTAACTCGAAGAATAGGAAAAGTAATTAAATTGGTTAAAAACTCATTAGGTCAAAAATGAACAATTAAAGAGATGCTATAACTTCTCTTTCACTGGCTTGAGATTTACTCTTTTTTTTTTTACATTTAAATTCAATTTAATTAACATATAGTGCATTATTAGGTTCAGAGGTAGAATTTAGTGATTCATCAGGTGCATATAACACCCAGTGCTCGCTTCATCAAGTGCCCTCCTTAATGCCCATCACCCAGTTACCCCATCCCCCACTCCCCCTTCAAGCAACCCTCAGTTTGTTTCCTAGAGTAAGAGTTTTTTATAGTTGTGATACCTGGGTGGCTCAGTCAGTTAAGCATCTGCCTTTGGCTCAGGTCATGATAGGGTCCTGGGATCGAGTCCTGTATTGGGCTCCCTGCTCAGCAGGGAGCCTGCTTCTCCCTCTGCCTGCCATTCCCCTTGCTTGTGCTCTCTCTCTCTCAGATCAATCATTCAATCAATCAATAAATAAAGGTTTTTATGGTTTGTCTCCCTCTCTGTTTTCATCTTATTTTTCCTTTCCTTCCCCTATGTTCATGTTTTGATTCTTAAATTCCACATATGACTGAAATCATATGATATTTGTCTTTCTCTGATTGCCTTATTTCACTTAGCAGAATACCCTCTAGTTCCGTCCATGTGGCTGCAAATGGCAAGATTTCACTCTTTTTTGATGGCTGAGTAATATTCCATTGTGTATATATACCACATCCTCCTTATTCATTCATCTGTTGATGGACATCTGAGCTCTTTCCACATTTTGGCTATTGTGGACATTGTTGCTATAAACACTGGGGTGCTTTTGCCTCAAGATTTACTCTTAAAAACATTTCAAACCCCTTTAAAACTACGGAGTCAACCCTAGAATTCTTGAACTTTTAATTGTTTGAACAGACAGGGCAGATTAAATTATCTTTAAGGACAGTTAAGTAGTCTATAATTTTATGCAAATAAATACAGAACTCCCCATAATCTCTTTGAAGAGGTGATGATCATTTGGCTAAAGTTTTAATTGGTTGTGATAAAATGAGTCTCATTACATAGTCAAGACTTCAAGAACTACATAAGGTACCTCAATGACTTCTTGCTGTTACAGAGATAATCACTGGGCATTTTTACTTCTATTTAATTAATTTTTGGTAAAGGAAAATAATAACATTGCTTTATAAAAAATTATAACAGAAATTCAAAAGCCTAGAGGAATATTATCAATTATTTTCTTTCCATGCATTGAAATTTTTATAATTACCATAATTATTTCAAAATAATAAGATGCCGCAAGGTAAGAAAATTACCCTTGCCAAAAACGAACTAATGGTATTGACACAATTCCCTGGAGCTTCTTGTAAACCCATAAACAAAACAATCATACCATAAGGCAACCACATGCTGATTAGTGGATTGTGTCTAATCAATGCAATTAGTCCCATTAATATGGAGTTCATGAAGCCATATATTCACCAATGTTGCAACCAGAGTAATTCTAAAAATGCTGTATGAAAAATGGTTTCATCCTATACACACATTATTCTGGGAGTAAATATTAGTCCAAGTTGCCCTGGGGTCATAAAATAATAGCTAATCATAACTGATTCTTTTATAAAAGCAAAAAATGATAGCCCACACACATTTCCCATTCAGAAGTGTTGAAGGAAACAGGCCAATACAACTACTGCAAGTTTTCTTAAAATATACACTCATCTCCACCCTTCTAGTTAGTATCTAAATCTTAATGTTTCATGAAATCAGAAATTACCAATTGACTTAAATATGGAGTCAAATACATAAATTAGTGGAGAAATTTATTCCCAAGTCTTTGATAGCTGAGCACTTCCAAATGACAAACAAAATAAATCAACAAATGAACCAGAGTATTTTTTAAAAAGCCTCCCTCACCCTCTCATTTTCTTCAGTTTGAAATCAACAGATTTTCATCTCTTCCCAAACTCTTGCAACAGAGTACATTCTCTAAAAGAAACAGAATTTCTTTTAACGGCTCTTAGTTTTATGAAACCAAGAAGGACCCTGAAAGAATGAGACTTGAATTATAACAAATTAGACAGCAGTTAGAGAAACTCAACAGACCTAACTATTGTTTGGCTCATTCATCCTTAAGGTTGATGGAAATGACGCAGCCTCGTCCCAGCTGAATAACATCAGGCTAATTATTTTGAAGCCTGTGGAATAAACACAACTAACTGCCATCCAGGGATTATACAAATCTGAGATGTAACACAATACGTTTCTACTAATTCATTTTAATACTTGCTTTCTCTCTCCCACAGAACTCACATGTTGGATTACTTCTGACAAGCAAAACTAGATCAAGAAAAAATAAAACTATTATTTTGGATTGGGTTAGATAATTATTTTACTATTTATAAGTTTTGGAAAAGTTAAAACTCATTGACAAGGTTAATATAACAGGCCCTGGTCTGGGTTGCTACTTTATTTTTAATGAGTTTGGGGCAATTTTGGAGGTTAGTCCATAATACATAATATTGGCATTTTCATTTTTGTTCAGATCTGTTCCAAATTGTTTAAAAAATGTCTTTCCAAACTAAACACATGACATTAAGACCTGAATTAGAGTTTATTCAATACTGACTTCGGATCTGGGCTTCTCTGTCCCCCCTCAACTATCTGGTGATTTTAAATATAGTGTAGTAAAAGTGAGTACAACCATTGAGGGAAAACACATCCTGATTAAGTCTATCATTTTGGCTATTAAGATTAAATTATAAATACTTTTGAGGGTCATCTAGTCACCTTATGAAGACAAGAAAGAATTGCTAATTTGAAACAAAATAATTAAAAAGTACTGTACCCCCTAGACACCCTGCTAGAATATATTAAAGACTTTTCGCTTTTGTCATTGCACTTACATTCTCACCCCAAGCAACTGTCACGTTCTTTTAAGTATTTGGGGTTTTTTTTTTCCTATGATGAAATCCTATAAGTTATTTCTCTCAGGGGATGGTGAAGGGCATGCAAACAGCTGGCCTAATTATGTTTCATTCTTTCATTTCATGTATATGGAAACTGAGCACAAGTCATTAGTCAGAGGTGAATATTTTTTTCTTTAGATGATGGGGACAGATAAACAAAAAGGAAGAGATGGGAAAATACAAATTGCTTTATTTTTTACATTCTGGCTGGGAAATAAGTCCATGTGGTAATAATATCAGTGGGAATAATACCAAGGAGATAGTTGAAAATACAAGATGAAAGGTAAAGAGAAGGAGTGGCTGTCTGTTCAAGATGGAAGATAAGGGACACCTGTCTGTATGTCCCTCTGTTCTCACAAAAGACACTACAGAACTTCTGTCCCCTCCACCAAGTACTTGAAGATCTACGGTTTGAGGCATGATTTCTAAGGAAGTTATCTCTTGGTGCCATGTTGTGAATGCAAAGACAGGGGAACAATCAGCTCATATGCCCAAATTCTTTTTAAGATTTTATTTATTTTTTGACAGAGAGAGAGTGCACAAGAGCACAAGCAGGGGGAGCGGGAGAGGGAGAAGGAGAAGCAGGCTCCCCACCAAGCAGGGAGCCCAATGCAGGACTCGATCCCAAGATCCTTAGATCATGAACTGAGCTGAAGGCAGATGCTTAACCAACTGAGCCACCCAAGTGCCCCATCATATGCCCAATTTTACTGAAACGGCTGTCATGTGGGTGAACTCCAGGGTTAGCTATGTGATTCTGTTACTAGATCCTGCTTGATCTTTATGCTGTTGGATAAAACTAGTTCCCAAGCAATTCTATGTACCAACTAAATAAAGGATCCCAAAGAATTTTTAGGGATAGCACTTTTGGAGAATGTAGAGAAAGAAGATTTCTTTTAAGTTCGACTCACAAAGTAGAAATTTTGAGTCAGGGGCGCCTGGGTGGCACAGCAGTTAAGCGTCTGCCTTCGGCTCAGGGCGTGATCCCGGCGTTCTGGGATCGAGCCCCAAATCAGGCTCCTCTGCTATGAGCCTGCTTCTTCCTCTCCCACTCCCCCTGCTTGTGTTCCCTCTCTCGCTGGCTGTCTCTATCTCTGTCGAATAAATAAAAATAAAAAAAAAACTTAAAAAAAAAAAGAAATTTTGAGTCAATAACTTAAATGCCTAGTACAGTTATATATTTAATGATATTAAGTAAAACCTTCATAGGTCTGGAAAACAAATCAGAAACCAGGGGTGGGGAAAATCACTTTTGGTGACAAAGTGCTGAGTGAATGCAGGGGGAGGAGAATCTTTCCTTCCCTAACCTTATACTTCTTGTTGATAATCTGTTCCCATTACTAGGTCCTGGCAAGCATCCTAAAAGCCAAGAAAAGGTTTGCTATTTCCAGGCACTAAAGCTAATGTGGTGACTTAAATAAACTCTAGAAATAGAAATAAGCTAAGGAAATATGTTACCCAATCTAATTTAACCAAAATCTAATTAGTAAATTTCTCAGAAGCGGAGAGACATGCTAGAAGTGATTTATTATTGGGAAATAAAATTCCTCTACTTTTGAATTTTTGAATTCAAAATGGAAGTGAATTATCAGTTTAAGCTTAGCAGCAAAATTGTTTTAACCAAGTAATACCACAATGCTTTATAAGTATTGAATCGGTCAACTGTTTATTTCTAATTAGACATTTATTATCACCAGTTATGGAAGGGCTAAACATAAAAATGTGCGCTCAAAAGGAATAGGACCAGCCAAACTGGTCTGGATAATAACAGCAGATACTTTTGAAAGCCTTCTCCACAGCGATAGCTAGTCAAATCCGCTGCATCTTTACTGCTCTAAAAATAAGGTGGGATTTGATGGTTTTCACTTTTTGACTCGAAGATCATATTCACTATTTAAATTAAGCTGTATGACATTTTCCCTCTGATTTCTATATTTTCTCAGATCGGACATATCAATTCAAGACGTCTCCTTGCTTTTTCTTTACATTGAGAGCTTACATCAGTCACAGTCTCCCCAAAACAACAGATCAAAACCAGCCCAACTGGTTAGTAAAATTGGTTAAAAACAAAACAAAACAAAACAAACAAAAAAACACAACCCTATGGAGAGAAGATGAAAAACACACAGTTCACTGACATAGTTACCAGAACCTGAAAAGGAATTAGACACCGACCTGCTGGAACTGGCGAAATGAGGAAAGCAGCTGTCAGAAGAAGCCCCTGCAACATGCTGGAGGAGCCCAGGGGCGCAGCGCCTGCCCTTCGCGCTGGGAGAGCACTGCTGGTCTGTCCCTGCCTCCTCTCAAGTGAGACAGAATGAAACTCCCGGCTTCATTCTTGTCTCTGCTTCAGGAAGTGTTTACTAAAGGTGTTACACAACCTTGGAGCTGTGGTGCTGCGACAATGGCACAGTGGGCGGAAGTTCTGACTGCCTCCTGACTCTAAGACTTCTTTAATATAAGCCATTGTTTCTCTTTCCTGCTTTCCCATATTCCCCACTCAGGAGGAGTACGTTTTCAGTATGTTACTATAGCCCAGTAAGCTACGTTGGCATAACTGGCTTTGATGAACCTTGGCAAGTGTGTGTATTTATTATGATTATTATAGACATATAAATACTTACATATGTATTTGCTGTGTTGTCAACAAGTTGTTGTGAATGTTATTCTTCCTTCACATACATGTCAGTGAAGCAATTTCTAATCCAATCCAATTATTACATAAAATTCTTTTTTCCAGGGGCGCCTGGGTGGAGCAGTGGTTAAGCGTCTGCCTTTGGCCCAGGGCGTGATCCCGGGGTCCTGGGGTCGAGTCCCACATCAGGCTCCTCCACTATGAGCCTGCTTCTTCCTCTCCCACTCCCCTGCTTGTGTTCCCTCTCTTGCTGGCTGCCTCTATCTCTGTCAGGTAAATGAATGGAATCTTTAAAAGAAAAAAAATTATTTTCCATTTGTCTCGTATTCTATTCTCACATGATGTCGCTCCAGGGAGCTTGAACCATCCTGAAAAAATATATAACAATACAAGCTCAAGGTTTTTCAGATTTCCAAGGGTATTTGTATCATCACTAACAACAAGGAGTTGGGGAAAGCCTTCAAGACCCAAACGAGTAATTTCCAGAAAAACTTTAGGAGCTGTCATTGGTGGTAATGATGCTAAGCCGGCATGTCCAGATATCACACTGTGCAATGAATTAAATAGCTAAGGTTGAGTTGCTTTACTAAGTTCCAGGTCCTTTAAACCTATTATCATATTAATTCTTATGACACTTCTGTATGATAAATGCCATCTTACCCCTATTTTGTGGATTAAAAAACTGAGATATAAAAGATAAAGGATTCAAAAGATTAAGACTCAGTTGTCTTCCTTTTCTATAGTAAGTAAGGTTAAGCAGTTTGCCCAAGGTCATCTATCTAGTAAGTGACAGGAGTGGAGTTTGAACTCAGTATTGTCTGAGCTCTTAGTCACACATTCTAATAGCTGATTTATACACCCAGTCTTATTTCTACTGAGAAATTACATATATATTCCTACAAAATACAAGTTCTATGAGACAATCCTGAGGTTATGACTACAACACCAATTCTTGGTCCATTAAAATTATGTGTTATTCTATGGATTCTGAAGCATATTTTTGTAATAGAGTGATTTTGATGAAAAGGGATTTCTCAAAATGTCATACAGGCATCAACTAAACAACCACAAGGAATGTTTAAATCTAGTTACTGAACATCTCAGCCACAGGATTAGGAATATCACAGGTTTCTTTTCTTTCAATCCAAATTCTACCTCTTTGTCTTTTTCAGAGAACAGAAAGCTTATGCCCACTTTTTGCCACATGATTTTCCCCCCTTAGCTCTATGCATGTTCATTAGTACCTATTACGTGTAAGACACTGAGATCACAGTTGAAAATGTAGTCATTTCCTTTGAGATGCTTACAGGCTGGTAAGGGATATGGGCAAGAGCAGTTACCATGAAGATGGGCAAAGTGAGTGTTGCCTGTATATTAGGAGACACTGTGCATAGGGCTAGGAAAGATTTAGGCACGGAGGTCAGAGGCTACCCCTAGGAGGGCAAGGAAGGCTTCCTGGAGGCAGGAACAATGAGGTCAATGAAAAATTAACTATGAGAAAAAGTGAGGACATTATGTAATAACATACTAGTTTATGGTAATACTTCAGTACTGTCGGAGCAAAAACAGCCTGGAGGAATGGGAAGGGATTTTATGTCTGGTTTTGCCCCTGTATAAGTGCTGACAATAGTGACTCCATATTTAGCCCTCCATCTTGTTCATGTTCATGAGATGACCTCCCCCCGTGCTACATGTTCCAGGCCTCTTGGAGGTTAATGTGTTCCCTGACTGAAATTCGTGAAGGCTTGTTCTGGTCTTCCCTAAAGTTGTTTAGATAACCAGTAGAGATAATATCTTCCCCCCCCAACTCCTTTGCACAAATGGCACCACAGGGTCTGTTAAGTGTTAGCGATCAAGTAAGTGCATGTAGACTTATTGACCTCACCACGTGTCTTCTGCATATCTCCTCACTTTATAAAATCTGTAGATAAACGTTTGGACTTTGTGGGAAATAGCTGTGTCTCTGTCTGGATTGTTGACCACCAGATTTCCCCATCAGTAAGTTACTCTGAATAGAACTCTGTAAACTGTATGGAGTGTCCTGCTTTGTTTTTGGTCTCCAAATGTCTTATCAGTTTGAAGAATACTCTACTGCCCCTCCTCCATCTTCTCACAATTGGCAAGCCAGCCAGGAGATGGAAAAATAAAACAAGCATGGGTGAAGGGGTCCTGCTCGGGAAAGCTCATTGTCTATGGAAGAAACCCCAAGCTGGCCAACCACCTCTATGTGGGGAGACTTGGCCAGGTTTTTTGAGCACCTTAGACAAGCACGTGAGTACAAGGATTCCCTGGGGGGAAAAAATGTCCAAGGTATTATTAGATATCCTATCAGAAATGGTGGGGAAAAGGAAATGGAAGAGGGAAAGTGAACAAACTATTTCAGCAGTAGTTCGGCCATTGTTCTGTGCATTACGAGACACCACGGAAGTGGGATCATAAGATACAGCACTTTGAGGGGTGCCTGGGTGGCTCAATTGGTTAAGAGTCTGCCTTTGACTCAGGTCATGATCTCAGGGTCCTGGAATCAAGTGTCAGAGTAGGCTCTCTGCTCAACAGGGAGTCTGCTTCTCCTTCTCACTCTCCCTTTACACTCTTTCTCTCTCTCTATCAAATAAGTAATAAATAAATAAATAAATAAATCTTTTTTTTTAAAAAAGAGCACTTTGAGAGCTATCTCCCTGTCTCTTTGCTTGTAACAAGTAGTATAAGGTTCTTTGCTTTCAACACTCCCTCAGGTAATGTTCAATTTAATGCACTCCAAGCAGTGAATCTTTTGAGTTCAGTTACAGATTTGGAGACTCAGATGGACCTCTGGCCTGACCCTTTTAAGTTCCCCCAGCTCCTAGCAGGCGACACAGTGGACAGAAGCAGCTCACCTGATCCAGCTCATCTGTATTGCTGGAGAACCTATGGTAGAGGTTCATAGGAGAATCCCTCCTGGCACCTTATCGGGTCTGTGCACCTCGACTAGTTGAACAGGTTCAGTGGCCACTCTGGATATTTAATCAGAGAGTCCCTTCAGAGAGGTGAGTGACAATTACCCTACAAATCAACTTTAGGGCTTTGCCCCATCTCAAGCAGCAGAAAAAAGGAACTGTCTGGAGAAGTATTTTAAGAGATAGCCCCCTTTGAAAAAAGAGAGAGAGAGAGCCCCCTTTGGTAAATGCACTGGCAGACTGAATACTTCTGTTCAAGTAGAGCCTAGAAAATCCCAGATGAAAGAGATCAAAAGAAAAATTTAATATTACACCAAGGATGATTTTAACACTCAAATGGCCTGAATGAGATTCTTCTAAAAAATATCTAATGTACACCCAACTTGAGAAAGCCAGCTAGTAGACTAAACAACCTGAGTGGGATGCATACTTTGATTGGAACTTGGAAGCTTCTAAAAACACTGACAGGATAAAATGGAGCCAGATGGGTAAACCAAGCTATAATGTCATTTGGGTGGCAACCCAATTCCTTGAGGGATTGAAAGCAACTGTGCTTATCTTGCAAATCTTTGCAAAAACTAGAAATGAGGCCCCAGAAACAAGCCAAGGCTTTTCAACATTTCTGGGAACTCTTATCTAGATCATTCCCCATTCCTAAGACTAAAAATATTTAAAAAGAGAAAGAGAAGTCTTTTAACAAAAATACTTCAAAATCTAGCCACAGCCTCCATGAGGTTAGTTACCAAGGAGAAATACAAATCTTCACTATAAGGTTTTTCATTGTGTCTGTCTATATGTGATATTTTCTCCCTCCAGATGGTATTGCTAAAATTAATTTCATTAAAAGGCAAACACTTGTAAGAATTAGGTATTCTAAAACTCAAAATATTAAGTCAAATGTTTTTCATGTTCATGTGATCATGTGAAAAATATTCAGTATTAAAGCTAGTTTAAGTTTGTTGGTTTAATTAATATGGGTATTCTTTTTAGAGTTATAAGCATCAAGTACAATACAGATAATCAAATTTATCCTACCTAAATTTATTAGTTAAATTCATGTTCTATCTGTTCCAATTTGTCAGCAAAAAGGATTTAACATGATAGTTGATTTTGTCTGTCTCATGCAGTTTTCATGAGTAATCGGTAAGAACAAGTAGGTTGAATAGATAAAATAGTATGTAGGTAAATTTCTAAATAGCTTTCAAAATCTCTGGTAACCTAAAAGTTCAAAGTTTGGCTAGGTTAAATGATAAATTTGGTTGAATTCATTGGATATCTAAGTCTGTTCCAAATAAGATAAAATACTGAAACATTGATTACTAAACATAGGTTTATTTACTTTTGTCTGATTCCAGATAAAGTAAATTTGAGTCTGTTAGTAAACATGTTTTATGCTTTATTGAAAGATGGTACCAGAGAAAAACAAATTTCTTTTTTATTTAATATTTTTTTAATTATATTATGTTAGTCACCATACAGTACATCCCTGGTTTTTTAAGTAAAGTTTGACGATTCATTAGTTCCGTATAACACCCAGTGTAATACGTGCCCTCCTTACTACCCATCACCAGCCTATCCCATTCCACCACCCCCCTCCCCTCTGAAGCCCTCAGTTTGTTTCTCAGAGTCCATAGTCTCTCATGCTTCATTCCCCCTTCTGATTACCCCCCCTTTCTTTATCCCTTTCTTCCCCTACCGATCTTCCTAGTTCTTATGTTCCATAGATGAGAGAAACCATATGATAATTGTCTTTCTCTGCTTGATTTATTTCACTTAGCATTATCTCCTCCAGTGCCGTCCATGTTGCAGCAAATGTTGAGAAAACATTCTTTTGAATAGCTGGGTAATATTTCATTGTATATATCAACCACAACTTCTTAATCCAGTCATCTGTTGAACAGCATCTCGGCTCCTTCCACAATTTAGCTATTGTGGACAATGCTGCTATGAACATTGGGGTGCATATGGCCCTTCTCTTTACTACGTCTGTATCTTTGGGGTAAACACCCAGTAGTGCAATGGCTGGGTCATAGGGTAGTTCAATTTTTAACTTTTTAAGGGACCTCCACACTGTTTTCCAGAGTGGCTGTACCAACTTGCATTCCCACCAACAATGTAGGAGGGATCCCCTTTCTCCACATCCTCTCCAACAATTGTTGTTTCTTGCCTTGTCTATCTTTGCCATTCTAACTGGCGTAAGGTGGTATCTCAGTGTGGTTTTGATTTGAATTTCCCTGATGGCTAATGATTTTGAACATTTTTTCATGTGTCTGTTAGCCATTTGTATGTCTTCATTGGAAAAGTGTCTGTTCATATCTTCTGCCCATTTTATGATTTGTTTATTTGTTTCTCGTGTATTGAGTTTGAGAAGTTCTTTGTAGATCTTGGATACCAGTCCTTTATCTGTGGTGTCCTTTGCAAATATATTCTCCCATTCCGTGGGCTGTCTCTTAGTTTTTTTGACTGTTTCCTTGGCTGTGCAGAAGCTTTTTATCTTGATGAAGTCCCACAAGTTCATTTTTTCTTTTGTTTCTCTTGTCTTTGGAGAAGTGTCATGAAAAACGTTGCTTAGGCCGATGTTGTAGAGGTTGCTGCCTATGTTCTCCTCTAGGATTTTCATGGATTCCTGTCTCATATCAAGGTCTTTCATCCATTTGGAGTTTATCTTTGTGTATGGTGTGAGAGAGTGGTCAAGTTTCATTCTTTTGCATGTAGCTGTCCAATTTTCCCAGCACCATTTATTGAAGAGACTGTCTTTTTTCCACCGGATGTTTTTTCCTGCTTTATCAAAGATTAGTTGCCCAAAGAGCCGAGGGTCCATTTCTGGGTTCTCTATTCTGTTCCATTGGTCCATGTGTCTGTTTTTGTGCCAGTACCATGCTGTCTTTGTGATCACAGCTTTGTAGTACAGCTCGAAATCCGGCATTGTGATGCCCCCAGCTTTGTTTTTCCTTTTCAACAGTTCCTTGGAGATTCGGGGCCTTTTCTGGTTCCATACAAATTTAAGGACTATTTGTTCCAGTTCTTTGAAAAATGTCCTCGGTATTTTGATCGGGATAGCATTGAAAGTGTAGATTGCTCTGGGTAGCATGGACATTTTAACTATGTAATTCTTCCAATCCATGAACATGGAATATTTTTCATTTTTTGTACCTTCTTCAATGTCTTTTAAGAGTGATTTATAGTTTCTAGAATATAGATCCTTTATGTCGCTGGTTAAGTTAATTCCAAGGTAACATATGTTTTTTGGTGCTTTTGTAAATGGGATGGATTTCCTAATTTCTCTTTCTTCAGGCTCATTATTCATGTATAGAAAAACAACTGATTTCTGAGCATTGATTTTGTATCCCGCCACATTACTGAATTGCTCTATAACCTCTCATAGTTTGGGAGTGGATTCTTTTGGGTTTTCCATATACAGTATCATGTCACCTGCAAAGAGAGACAGTTTGACTTCTTTTTTGCCAATTTGGATACCTTTTATCCCTTTTTGTTGTCTGATTGCTGTTGCAAGGACTTCTAGTAATATGTTGAACAATAGTGGCGAGAGTGGGCATCCTTGTTGTGTTCCTGATCTTAAGGGAAAGGCTTCCAGCTTTTCCCCATTGAGAATAATATTTGCTGTAGGCTTTTCATACATGGTTTTTATGAGATTGAGGAATGTACCCTCTATCCCTACACTCTGAAGGGTTTTAATCAGGAAAGGATGCTGTATTTTGTCAAATGCTTTTTCTGTATCTATTGAGAGAATCATATGATTTTTGAACTTTTCCTTCTGGATAAAATTTATGACACTGATTGATTTGCGAATGTTGAACCACATTTGCATCCCAGGGATGTATCCCACTTGGTCATGAACGACAATCCTTTTGATGTACTGTTGGATTCTATTAGCCAGGATCTTGTTGAGGATTTTGGCATCCATATTCATTAGGGAAAGCAGTGTGTAATTCTCCTTTTTGATGGGGTCTTTGCCTGGTTTGGGGATCAAGGTAATATTGGCCTCATAGAATGAGTTTGGTAGCTTTCCTTCTGTTTCTATTTTTTGAAATAGCTTTAGGAGAATAGGTATTATTTCTTCTTTGAATGTTTGGTAGAATTCCCCAGGAAAACCGTCTGGGCCTGGAGTTTTATTATTTGGAAGGTTGTTTATCACTGACTCAATTTCTTCATAGTTAATTGGCCTATTTAAGAAATCTATTTCTTCCTGTTTCAGTCTTGGTAGTTTANTTATAAAAAATCAATTTCTTCCTGTTTCAGTCTTGGTAGTTTATAGGTTTCCAGGAAGTCCTCCATCTCTTCCAGNCTGCTTAATTTATTGGCATAAAGCTTTTGATAAAAGTTTCTTATCATCCTTCCAATTTCATTGGTGTAGGTTGTGACCTCTCCTTTTTCATTCATAATTTTATTAATTTGGGTCCTTTCTCTATTCTTTTGGATAAGTCTTGCCAGTGGTCTGTCAATTTTAT
>NC_048222.1:73858704-73858936 GCF_002007445.2 Ailuropoda melanoleuca
ATTTCTGCTCTAATCTTGGTCAACTCCTTCCTTGTCAGTGGGTTAGGCCTGTCCCTCTGTTGCTGTTCCAGTTTCTTGAGGTGAGAATATAGAAACTGCATTTTAGATTTTTCTATTCTTTTGAGTGAGGCTTGGATGGCTATGTCTTTTCCCCTTAGCACTGCCTTTGCAGTATCCCATAGGTTTTGGACCATTGTGTTTTCATTCTCATTGGTCTCCATAAATTGTTTAA